>NC_134889.1:31091948-31141948 GCF_041734735.1 Babylonia areolata
TTTTTGTTAGCCTACACAGCATAATGTGACAAATCAAAAGTTATGAAAACGTACCTGACCTGCTGTGGAGACAAACTTCAGTGCATTGAAAGTATGTTGTTGCTGTTGTTGCTGTCTGTTCAATGGACGTATGAAGCATGACTACAGCACTGTGCAGAGGCACACTTGTGAATGTGTAAAATGAGGGGAAGATCTAACGAGTCTTGGACAAACACTAACTATGGAAGTCACTAATATCCCACTTCCTTCTGGGCATAATAACAAGGGGTGAAAGAATAATGGAAGGAGAACAAGGAGATTGGTAGGGCAAAATCCATGGGCCTACCATCGCTCTGTTGTGTATCAAAATGATCGATGACATTGATCAAAGCCTTGGACCTGTCAGAGAGTCTGTCTGACAAGTGTTAGTCCAGCTAACCAAAACCTCTCAGGCTCGACACAAACAAGAAGACTTCTTAATTAGTGATTATATGACCACAAAAGATGGCAAAATCTGGAGCGAATTGCAACGCAGCCCACAACGTGATGAACACATCCAAGGAACACACACACATACATGCACACACACACGCGCGCGCACGCACACACACTCGCACACACACACACACGCACACACACGCGCGCGCGCACGCACAGACCCACACACTAAAAACCATGGGTGAAACCAACGGTCCAATACAACCTAACTGGAGTTTTACCTGTCTGTATTTTTTTTCACTTGTAGGAAAAAATGTGATGATTCCATCAACCTGCAGTTTTACGAACATCATTTCTTTCAGTGCTATCATAAACGTCTGAAAAAGCTGAACGGTTCTTGCCTGACTACGTGTTCCGAACGCTAGTTTGCTAGTCACAAAAGCAATCATTCCTGGAAGATGTTTCGTGAAAAAGTTTCGCTCACAATCGGAGGTATTCTGGAACAATGATTTTTTTTAGAGAAGTAGAGACTTGGTGCTGCTTTTTTCACCAAATGCCTTTGTTAATAAAATGTTTAATTTGTATATTGTTGAGGTGTTGTGCACATACAATCAGCCTTCATTCTATTCCACTGTACACGTGTTTTCATTCGTTTTCAGCACCAAGCTGTTCCCGGTTTGCTCGATGCTATTTTCTTTTTCCTGACCAGAATGCATCAGCTCCAATACATTTGTCAATTTGACACATCTGTTAGAACGCAGGTACACCATTATGATCTCCTCCATAATTTGGGGCTCCAGCTTGGGAATCTCACCCTTGATGTTGCACAAGATTCTTTTCGACTTCTCATTGATTTTGTTTCGGTTCAGCCTTTCTTTCAGGCTGTTCAGTGTATACAGAAAGGGGTTCAACGCCGAGTTGAGGGGCAACACAAACACTGCGACCCATACACTGACCTCGCCGGGAATGGGGACGCCACATGAAGCCAGGATGCCCATCAGCCCAACAGGAAACCAGCAGCAGAAGTCAGTGAAGACAACCAGGAACAGCCGCCGAGCAATAGTGCTTTCCTCTTCCTGCTGTTTGGTCTTCACAGCTGCCTTTGCTTTCCGCACGGCCCAGTAAATCGCCAACTGTCCTATTCCAATGAACAAGAAGAGGAGACAGTTCATGATGATGAAAATCAGAAATGCGTACATCTGTCCTGAGAAGTGATGGCGGGTGATTGGCAAAGGGAGACAAATGCCACTCTCCCCATAGAACTCAAACTGACCGATGAAAGGTACAGATGCCAGAAGGATACCAAAACCCCATGCCACACAGCACACTATCATGGTACATTTGGCACTCATATGAAGGTGCGTTTTGAATGGAAAACAAAGCTTTAACAGCCGATCAAACGTAATTAAGCTAATAATAAATGCCGACACTTCACTTGATATAAAACCCACGAAACCTGCAAGAATGCACACAGTACTGTGTCTCCATGCCTTTTCATGGGCAACATAATGATTTCGGTAATACGTGTCTGCGGCGCCTATCACCATCATATAAATACCCATCAGAAGATCAGAAATACACAGATGGCTCACCAGTACACGAAAAGATGTCAGTGCATTTCGTGTCCTGGTGACTGATTTATAAATAAGCACGCCAGAATTTCCCAGCGTTGTCAGCAAAGTAACTCCCCAGAGACAAACTCTGAAAAAGCCCAGCCTTAACAGATCATAGCAAGAAGAAAGTTCGTTTGTGGGGGCATGGCATTCCAGCATTTGGGGATGAAAATATGAACAGCACAATCTGTAATCATCTGTTCGCAGAAGTTTCAAAGAATTTACACCTCTGAATACATTCTCATTATAGTTCTCAATCTTGTTATTCCGAATGTCAAGACTCTGTAGTTTCGACAGAACGCCAAAGGCATTGTCAATAATTTCGCTCATGTTCACATGTGTCATGACCAAACATTGAATATGGATTAAACCAGCCTGTTTAAGAAAAGATGAGAATGCAGCATCCAGTTTGGTGATCATTGGGTTGCCAGAGATGTTCAAATGTTTCAAACCAACCAAGTTTTTCATCTGCACATACGTCAGTCCTGACAATGAATTGTAGCTCATGTCCAAAACCTCCAGTTGTGGCATATCCACTAGAGACATATTGTTCACCTGACAGAACGAAACATTTAAGAAGCGCAGAAATTCAAGCACAAACAGTTCCCCCAAAGCTGGACTTTTTACGTCACTCAGATCCAGATACCGCAGATACCAAAAGTCAGACACTGGCCACGGCGGGGCATGGCAAGAGCAGGCGAAGCCTTCACATGTGCAGTTGGATGGATGCAACAGACTGCAGTACCTCTCATCATCCTTGTTAGGGCAGTGGGCTATACCGTCACACACAAAGTCAGGATGTACGCAGTTACCAGAGTACTGGCACCTGTAAAACCCAGGGCAGGTGACATTTTCGTGTGGGGTACTCTCATCCTCACCTTGAAGGCAGTCAAGCTCCCCGTTCTTTAGCAAAAAAGAGGGAATGTACAGCCCGTTACTACAGCGAAAATATCCTTCTTGGTTGACAGCTGACTTACTGACGAGATTTACGCTTGACATGCCATAGCCGTCCAGATGCACAGCATTGACACCACCCGACACTTCCACTTTTTTATCTTTTTCGTGTTCTATAACATAAGTGCAGCTTTTGAAGTAAGGAACATAGGACGTGGGAACACAACCTACTCCGTTACACTTGCTTTCCTGACAAAGGATGCAGTCCTGTTCATCAGTATCGTCAAAACAATCTGGAGTACCATCACAGCGATTTTTCCTTGCTATTACTTGGTGGTTCTTACAAATGTAGAAGTTATCATTTTTGTTCAGAATGTGTGGAAACAGACATCCTTTTTCATCGCTACCACCTGCACAGTCCTCCAGTCCATCACAGACCAGGGTGTAGTGTACTGGTGGTCCATACTGACAGTGGAACAGAGGGAAGTGGTTGGGGGACCACTGTGTGGACAGAACATTGTCCTTCCACTGACACTGGTGAAAGACGTGCACAAGAGATTCATCATCACACTGTTTGGTTAGGAATCTGTGCACACTGCGTGTGGCTGTTGCCAGATGTACACCCAGAATCTGTTTGTTGTCCGTTTTTGTTACCATGGGATTTGGTTTTATGCACAGGTAGCCAGATGGACGAAAATCTGACAAGGAACATCTCAAAGGCAAAAAGCGAACATGTGGGAAAATAGTCATTGCTGCACAGTGAAACATCGTTCCTGCCTCTTGGATGTTTCTCACTTCATGAGCTATAGCACTCCCACCAGTTCCCCACTGCCACATATAGCGATACAGATGCTGGTGCTTCTTAGACACTGGTTTCATTTTGTGGAGATTTATTGGAACTGAGTTGGCCCCACTCTGATAGATCATGTTCGCTGCAAGGTTTATCCCTTTTGTATCAGGTAGGACAGCAAGTGTTGCCCCATATTTATCATGACACTCTTTGTCTGCCATAAATGGATCTGTGATTTGGACTGTTCCTGGTACAAACACTTTCGAGGTAACAACCTCCAGTTTAAGACAGTGTTCACGGTACGGGACCCAGTCCCCACACCCCTCCTGCCTGTAGTCACAGTCTTTTTCGTCTTCATCGTCAACGCAGTGCTTCACACCATCACAGGCAATGGCCTCAGGCACTGGAACACTTGTTGAACAGTTGAACATCATGACGCTGCTTCCAGTCACGCCCTTTACGCTGACTTCCCGGGGCAAACTGCTCACAGGGTAGATGGCGAAGCTGACATTGAATGATGACCAACGGCTGGGTTCAACTCGTGGGGCTTCAATCTGTAAAGCGACTCCACCCCTAATTACTTTTATACGAAAGGAGTACTGTCCCCACACGTGAACTTCCGTCACCTTGGTGTGAACGTTGCCAGGGTTCAAGCTGCTGAGTCGTAAGTAATTGGAATATTTCATGTCTGTTTCCTTCATGTGCAACACAGTGCCATGATTGGGAGGCACCAACACGATCCACGTCCTGACGTTTTTACACTGGAGGAGTCTGTCTCCTTTCCACCTGATATAACCTCTCTGTCGTGTTAAGTTTGTTAGGACACGCAGACAGGGAGTGGCTGAGGAGGTAGAGTTAGCCAGTGGTCGTCCAGACAGGGAGGACACAATGTGTGAAAAATCGGGGAGTGGGGCTGAGCTGGTACCAACCTGCAGTGCTGTGCTACTGGCAGGGAGAGGAGGGGCAGACAACAGACACATCAGTGTCACCACAACACAGTCAGCTGACGGTAAAATCCTGCTCCACGTGTCACTACCTCCACCTGGAAACAGATGTTTGTTAATACCACTTGTATTGCTGTTCACCAGACACTTATTACTGATGTAGGTTGACACGGACTGTGTTTTAGTGAAAACGGTTTTTTTTTTTTGTTTTTTTTTTAAACGATTCCCCCATGAAAAACTCAGACAGCAGCTTGTCAGTCCTACTTAATTCAGCATGTTCCTGTTCAGCTGCACGTGAACGTAACTGCGTTTGTAAATATATTCATGACACGTTCTTGGCAAATGTACTCAGTTGATTTTAAGAAAGTTACCTTATGATCGTGTTGTTTTGCTGTTAGTGCTGTTGTTGATGTTGTTTTCGTTCGTTGGTTCGTTGGTTGCTTGCTTGTTTGCTTTTGTGTTTCTTAATAAATCTCTTTCATCCTTGCAGAACGGTTTTCCGGTTTACAGGATTTTTACCCTTCATTCCTGTAGGCTGGAAAACCGTGCAGCAGAGAATTCCCCCTTTCTCTCCTGCCGCCCGGAAAATCGGTTCTCGCGGTAAGCGCTTTGAACTTCCCGCGAGTCGCGTCATCAGTGCGCGTCATCTATCCTTGACCGGGTCACTAGCGGGGCAGTGTTTATGAGTGGAATGGATGCCAGACACCCCCTTCCCCCTCCCTAGGCTGTGGGAAAGTGGGCGCCGCTACATTCTTGCTGATGTGCTGTGTAGACACATGGACACAGAAAAACGGAATGTGTAGAAAGTTCGGATTGTGACCAGTTTTCTGATGATGAGTTTCACAACGCTCTAACAGATAATGATTTCGATCTGTTTCAGACGAATGACAAGGAGAGAGTGCAATTAGCTGTTGCTACAGAAGCACAGATAGCGGGTGATGGAAAGTTAAAAAAGTAAGAAGTGTTAAAATTGTTGTGTATACTTGTGCAGTAACTGGCATGACTACTTCAAGGTATATCACACACGTGTCACCTTTGTGTGGCACATTACGTGATGATTGTGACATGGACATTCATATTTAGAGACAGTATCGTTTCTGAATAGTTTTTGTTCAAGAATTGTGTAGATAATGATCTGATTCTGGCTCAGTGACTGCTAGTGTAGTGAAAGACATATATTCTCTTTGAGACAAAGTTCAAATCATTCATGTGATAAGGACAATATTAGTGACAATTGTGACAGTTTTTCGTGGATATGACTAGCAGTGTGGCACTGAGATACATGCGAAGCACTACTCAGTGAGTACCTGCATGATGTGCATACTCTGCAAGCAAAACACTGTCCTGCATGTAGTACGTAGTTGTATGCATTGTGTTTGACCCCAAAGTCACCTGTTTTACACCTGAGTGTCACCAGAGATGTCACCCTATAGTGTCAACAGGGTCTCAGACAACTTCTCACATCAATTCTGAACACAACAGTATATGGCAATCCGAGTGTACTGTAATGAGCCGCGTTACCGTAAGCCTCCAAAATAAGTACCCTGCTTCATACTTTCTTTCTCTTCTCTAAATCCAGGAATGAAGGGAATATGCGAATGGTAGGGATCTCTGAACAAGGGGGAGTAATGGTTCATAGAAAAATAGGAACGAAAGAATTAATTAAATCTCAATCTTTCATTTTTCAGAAGAATTGGAAATAGCTTTGCTCATTTACAAGATATATTTTTTTTTTTTTAAAACATAATCAATCATAGGTATTATTCCCCAAACCGAAAATTATATAACTATCAATTATGAAAACATTTCAGTTCCAAAACATCGTTACCAATCTGTAAACCTATAAAGACTACAAGCTGTTATTACAATCCAACCTAGGTGAGTAGAAAATATATCACTATTTTCAGAGAAATGTCACGACAGAAAGCCAGATAGAATAAAACTCTGAACGACAAAGATGCGTTCCCGACTGTTGATAATCAATGCATGCTAAACGCAATTATTATTTTGCCATTGGATTTTTTCAAGAGCTTTAGCTTTGCGTACAGCACGTGTTTGCCTCCATGGCACGTCGTTCAGTATGGAAGGGAGTGGACAAGTGGTGGTTCCAGAGGAAGTCGTCGTAATGAAAGGATGTGCCTGTGGAAAACTCAGTGGCAATCAACTGGTGATTATACTATGTAAGAAGTGAACCACAACAAAGCTCTGTAGACTTTTTTGTTGTCACAAGTCTACCACTAGTTGTTGAGTTGTGCCATCTAGAAATGGACAAAGACGCCATGGGCCTTTCTTGTGTGTGTGTGTGTGTGTGTGTGTGTGTGTGTGTGTTGATTGGCTTTCTTCACAAAACTCGAACCTGAACAGTTTTGGTAATGATGCTCGACAGTCTTGGTCACTTTTCAGAAGACACTGCCGCCTCGTGGCAGCTAAAATGTCGCCATTGCTATCATGGATCCTGTTGGGTACTTCTTCACAAATCTACCACTAGTTGTTGAGATGTGCCATCTAGAAATGGACTGAGAAACAATTGGCCTTTCTTGTGTGAGTGTGTGTGTGTGTGTAGGAAGGAAGGAATTTTTTTGTTTAATGTCCCGTCACACATATCGGTGATTGAAGACATTTTGTAAAAGTATTTATGAATACATCTGAGTATTATCGGTTAGAAGGGGTGGGAGATGTGGATGAATGGAGGGTTTGGGGAAACTGGGCAAATGAGGGTAAAAATGTGGGTGAAATTTGAAAGAAAAACAAAACAAACAAACAAAAACAAAAACCCTCTAAATACAGTTACAGGAAATACAGGAAATTACTTAAAGGACTTCGTAAAAGAGAAGTCGTTAAACTGACAAGCGAAACAACTGATAATGAATGCAAAAAGTCAAAAACATCAACGTTCTCAGTCACTTGTGAAGACACACTTTCGTGTACAAAAGGCTTCATCAAGCTACAGTGAAAAATTATATGCTCAATTGTCAGGTTATTAAAGCATATACACTTGACATTAGAACAATACTTGGTCCGTAATGAATTTGATAATAGTCTGAGAGCTAAGCTCAGAATTGGTCTGCGAATCGGACCAAAGTCTGAGAGAGTCAACTGACGAGGTTTTAGACTTGAATTCAAGCACCTATAAAAGTCTCTTTCTAGTATATTGCTTATTTCCTTGTATGACAATGGGCAATATACTTTTATACTATCTATATGATTTTTTGCTCCCCTTTTTGCTGCCCTATCTGCTTGGTCGTTATAACGGAATCCAGTGTGGGATGGTATCCAACAAAAATCAACATTTGTACCCTTCACAAATAGGGAGTGCAATAAATACCTAATTTCAAAAAATAAATCTTCTCTTTGATTATTCTCAAAAAGGAGCAAACCTTTTAAGACAGATTGAGAATCAACACAAAATAGGATATTACTTATTATGATTGGTATATCAACAAGATGATTTAAAGCCATAAGGATGGCCACCAATTCAGCTGTAAAAATTGAATGTCCCTTACCTAAATAATATGATTTTTCTGTTTTTAGGTCAGGAATGACAAAAGCAGATCCTGCACTGCTATCATCCAGGACCGAGCCATCAGTGTAAACTTTTAAATGATAATCAAAATTTTCTTCTAATTCAATTCTGACAGATGCTGCTATTATATGTGGAGATTCTCCTTTTGTTGTGTCAGAAGCACATATGTTGACGTTTGCTTTTGTTAACTCCCAGGGAGGGACAGGTGGCACCAGAACACGAGGTGCCATATCATGCAAATCAATGTCTGAAGAATTTAAAATATCTGACACATATGTGCGAATGGTTTGTAGATTTGAATTATTTTGTGCATTTTTTGGAAAATCAATATCAGACCTAATATTTAATTCCTCAAAATCATCCACTGCTGTACATCTCACAATATATTTAGCAGAACTTAATTTTCTGATTTCATCTAGTGGTAGAATACCCGCAAGCTTATAGGCTTCTGAGGTCTTAGTATGCACAGGTACCCCTAAAGCCAGTTTCACAGCTTTACTGTCAATTATTCGCAGCTTCTTTAGGAACGTCGGCGGGGCAGAAAAGAAAATTTCTTGACCGTAGGTCAATCTTGATCTTACGAGAGATGTCGCTAAATGTAAAAGAATTTTGGAGTCTTGTCCCCAAGGAGAGTGACTTACAATTTTTAAGAAATTTAAACTTTTAACTGCTTTAGTCACCATTGAATCAATGTGTTTCTTCCAGTTTAGTTTTGAAGTAAATAGGATCCCAAGAAATTTGATTTCCGACTTGAAAAATATTTCACGTCCTCCTAAAAAAAAACGTGGTAGTTTGCTGGGATTATAACCATTATTAAAGAGGATCAAATGTGTTTTTTCTACAGAAAACTCAAAACCATTAGATTGCATATAGCTACTCAGTCTATCGAGTTCACCCTGAAAATGTTTCTGTACATAATTTATGTAATGTAGGCTTGTCCTTTTCCTCAAGGATGTCTGAATCCATATAGCAATATCATCAGCATATTGAGCCAGCTTGGTAGATGATGAAAAACATGTATGTAAATCATAAAGCATAATGTTGAACAACAATTGTGTGTGTGTGTGTGTGTGTGTGTGTGTGTGTGTGTGTGTGTGTGTGTGTGTGTGTGTGTGTGTTTTGGCTGGCGTTCTTCAGAAAACTCGAACATAGTTTCAGTTTCAGTAGCTCAAGGAGGCGTCACTGCGTTCGGACAATTCCATATACGCTACACCACATCTGCCAAGCAGATGTCTGACCAGCAGCGTAACCCAACTCACACATAATGAATGGATGAATGAATGAATGAATGAATGATGTAAATACTTATATAGCACCTATACTTGGTCAGAGACCAAGCTGTAAGCGTTTTACAAACAGTGGTCATTTCCATAACTGGCTGTCTACCTAGGTAGATCTGATTGACGGCTGCCAATGTGTGCTCATCATTCGTTTCCTGTGTGGTTCAACGTTGCTCAACAGTCCTGACCACTGTACAGAAGAAATTGTTGCCTCGTGGCAGCTTGTACCGCCACCATTGCTATCATGGATCCTGCTGGGACTGAATGAAGGAATATAAGCCAGCCCGACAGTGGCTCAGCTGACCGCTCCTTGCAATCTCTAAAGTCCCTAAACCTGACGAGTAACAACTGTGACATTTCCTTCAATTATGCTTTCCTATCTTTTTATCTTTTTTATCTCAAAATTTATTGACAGCTTTCAATTTTCTCGCATAGACATTGGGAATACCATAAATACCATAGTAATTCAAGTGGTGTATCTGTATCATATACAGTGAGGGACAGGTTACTGTTGTGAGAGATATGACATACGTTTCTCATTGAAGAGTCGAAACATGTGTAACATCCATTGTCACGGATTTAGCGCACAAGGCCCCTCCTGTACACCAGTGTCACTGAGCCGTGACGAACGTGATCACCCATGTACATATCTCACCTTAGTTGTAGTTTTCTCGTTTTGGTTTTCCTTTTTTCCCCCTCTGCTCCTTGTCTTCCCCTCCAACCCGTGTTATTCTGTCATTTTAACTCTTGCACGTGCTTAACGTACTCCTTGCACAGGCTCGCCTTCAAGATTCTTCACTCAGTTATAGAAGGTAAAATTTCACCAAACATGCAGACATCAAGATCATTCACTTTCAGAACTTAACGGCGTCTGGTCGCCTCGAGCTTCAACGCTCTTTTGAGTGGATAGGGGTGCCTGTTCATTCAGGCACACCCAAAAGCTCCCCAGTATCCCTCCGACACTGTGGCCTCTCTTTATTGAGAATGGGTGTGCAGGAACAGTTCATTATCTGGAACTGGAAAGAACTCGGCACCCGGTCTCTGCCACACGGTATTGCTACCCGTCGACCCACCAGCTGCTGAGGTAAGCAGAAGCATTGTTCAGAAGCTAGTTCGAACCAAAAAGTCATTTCTTCGTTCCATTCTGGTTATATAAGTTTCCTCGGTTATTTCTTCATTTTAGTGTTAGTTCATTTTCGCGATAGGCCGGTCGTTTCCTGTTGTTGTTTTTTTTTTTTTTTTTTAATTTTTTTTTTTTTTTGTTGGTGTTGTTTTTTTGTCCTTATTTGTTTTTTTGTCCTTATTTGTTTTTTTGAGGTACGTCTAATATGTGTACATCATTATATCGTAAATAGTTGTTCCCCCTTCTCTTTGTCATAGGATAGTATAATTACTGTGTGCACACATACGGGGATCCATTCCTCTCTTTTCTGTTATTTTGTGCGTGGGATTTTTCACAAACCAAGACGTGTGTGTTGCTGTTAGATAGGATGGATATCTATTCTTTCTTGTCCTTATTATTTATACATCTCAGGTCAGGTCAGGTCATTAGATCTGCTACTGGTAACCTGTAATCCAGTACAATCTGTTCAGGGTCGGGTTGCCGGCGACTAAACCGGCACTCCCACTGCTCCCTTCCGGGACTGGTGAGGCGGGTGGCTAGACACCCTTATGGAGATCCATAAAAGGGCGTCGGCTCAGGAGAGCCACCGACGGCCATCTAGCTCCACTGTGCTGTGTGCATGCCACACGCAGTTGGCCCCCGGGATGTGTCTACCCATGCATGCGAAGTCTGGATCCGGCAGAATCTGCGGAAGAAACCTATCGGTTCAACGGAGAGGAAGGCGGTTACAGCAACGCACTGTGGAGTGCAGAGAGCAAGATGAGACACCGAAAGGATATCTTGGTCATCCACTGCATCCGTGCTCATCCTCCAGTCGTCTCGACTTAGTCTTGCCACTGGAAATTGGTGGACCTGGACGAGAGAGAGAGGTCGACGTTGCGCAACTCCTCTTCACTTTAAACAAACTCATCGCGCAAGTCATCAGTCATCCAAAATGACCTTTCATCCTTCATCATTTCATCACCCCCAAGTCCTGTGGCGACAGGCGAGCGACGAAACGACAGGTGTGGGTACACTGGCAGTCGCAGCCGCAGACCTGCACGCAGGCGGCTCAGGCCATAGGGTCGTTCTTCGTCGACAGGAGCAGCGATGGAGCTCGGCAGCCGTCTGAGCGTCTGAGCAGCCCTCTTTAGGAATCCACTGCTCACCTCCCTGGCATGAGGAAGGGGCTAGAAAAGGTGCCCTAAAAATTGCCTGCTCCATATCACCCTGGCCAGCATACCGCGGCTGGCGGGGACCCTACATCAGCGGTCGAAACAAAAAGAAAGAAAAGAAAAAAACAAGGATCATTCCTCTCACCATTGGTGCTTGGAACATAAGGACTCTCCTTGACAGAGATAACACGGACAGACCCCAAAGGAGAACGGCACTAGTTGCATCCGAACTCACCAGATACAACATTGACATTGCAGCCTTGAGTGAGACTCGGCCTGCAGGCGAAGGCGAGCTCTGTGAACGGGGATCTGGTTACACCTTCTTCTGGAGTGGACGAGGAAGCGAAGAGCGACGTGAGGCTGGCGTTGGTTTTGCAGTAAAAACAGCACTTGTCAGCAAGCTAGCTGGAATCCCAAAGGGAGTCAACAATAGGCTTATGACCATGAAACTCCCACTGGCATCTGGCCAGAAGCACCTCACCATTGTCAGTGCCTACGCCCCAACCATGACCAACCCGGATGAAGTGAAGGCAAAGTTCTACGAGGACCTTCACTCTGTCATTGCTGCTATCCCTAAAGCAGACAAGCTCATCATTCTTGGGGACTTCAATGCTAGAGTTGGCTCTGACTACATCTCCTGGGATGGAGTGATTGGGAAGCACGGTGTGGGCCACTGCAACCCAAATGGATTGCTTTTGCTTCAGACTTGTGCAGAGCACGAACTGCTGATAACCAACACAGTTTTCTGCCTCCCTACCCGTAACAGGACGTCATGGATGCACCCATGCTCAAAGCATTGGCATCTCATCGATTACGTCATCGTCAGGAAAAGGGATAGGCAAGATGTACGTGTAACAAAGACCATGTGCGGCGCCGAGTGTTGGACAGACCATCGCCTTGCAGTCTCGAAGCTGAATATTCGAATCCAGCCCAAGAGACGCCCCAAGGCCAGAAGGCGCCAAAACGGCTGAACATCGCTAAGCTGAATAACATCACCATCAAACAGTCCTTTGTGGAGCTGCTGGAAGATCGTCTGGAATCCGCCTCTCTGGACAACCAGAATGTGGAGTCTGACTGGAGGACCCTGCGTGAGCTGATCTATAGTACAGCTTCAGAGACCCTGGGACCCATGACCAGAAAGCACAAAGACTGGTTTGATGAAAACTGTGATGAAATCAAGCAGCTTCTGGATGAGAAACGCCGTCTGCATCAAGCCTACCTGAGCAACCCAAAGTCCACATCAAAAAAGGATGCGTACGATGCCATCCGCAGGACTGTTCAGCAAAAGTTACGCCAGATGCAGGATAAGTGGCTGAGTGACAAAGCTGATGAGATCCAGGGATATGCTGACAGGCACGATATGAATAGGTTTTATGATGCCTTAAAAGAAGTCTATGGCCCCACATCCTCAGGATCATCCCCCCTCCTCAGTGCAGATGGGAATACCTTGATCACCGAGAAGGAGAAAATTCTCGAACGCTGGGCTGAGCACTTCAATAGTGTCTTAAATCGCCCTTCCTCCATAAATGATGAAGCCATAGACCGTCTCCCACAAGTCCCCATCAACGAAGCACTGGACGATCCACCAACACTTCTTGAGACCCAGAAAGCAATCCGTCTGCTATCCAGTGGCAAAGCACCTGGCTCAGACTCCATACCTACAGAGGTCTACAAGGATGGAGGCACTGTGCTGACTGAGAAGCTCCATCAGCTGTACTCACTCATGTGGAAAGAAGAGACGATCCCCCAGGATTTCAAAGATGCATCTATCATTCACTTGTACAAGCGAAAGGGGAACCGGCAAGCCTTTGATAACCATCGGGGCATTTCCTTGCTCTCCACCGCAGGCAAGATACTTGCCAGGATCCTACTAAACTGCCTCACAGCACACCTTGACCAAGGTCATTTGCCTGAGAGCCAATGTGGATTCCGGAAAGAGCGCGGAACCACCGACATGGTGTTTGCTGCAAGACAGCTGCAAGAGAAATGTCAGGAGCAAAATGCTGATCTGTTCTCCACCTATGTCGACCTCACTTACCGTGAGTAGAGATGGACTGTGGAAGATCATGGCCAAGTACGGATGCCCTCGGAAATTTATTTCCTTGGTCAGCCAATTCCATGAAGGCATGCAGGCTCGAGTCCAGGACAATGGCGAAACATCTGCTCCTTTTGCTGTCACAAATGGTGTCAAGCAAGGCTGCGTCCTGGCTCCAACGCTGTTCAGCCTCATGTTCTCTGCAATGCTTACTGATGCCTTCAGAGATGGCGATGTTGGAATCGGCCTAAAGTACCGAACAGATGGCAAGCTATTTAACCTCAGAAGGCTTCAAACAAAAACGAAGGTCATGATAGCCATCATCAGAGACTTTTTGTTTGCTGATGATTGTGCCCTCAACACTGGATCTGAAGCTGACATGCAACTCAGCGTCGACAAGTTTGCCACTGCCAGCAGGAACTTCGGCCTTACCATCAGCACGAGGAAAACTGAAGTTCTCCATCAGCCAGCCCCAGGGAAACCCTACGTTGAGCCCAACATCAGTCAACGGTCAGAGACTCAGTGCGGTGGAGCGGTTCACATACCTTGGCAGCACACTGTCACGAAATGCGACCATCGACGATGAAGTGAACGTCAGGATTGCAAGAGCAAGTGCAACTTTTGGCAGACTCAGTGCAAATGTCTGGAACAGAAGAGGCATTAGTCTTGAGACCAAGCTAAAGGTCTACAGAGCAGTAGTTCTCCCCACACTACTGTACGCCTGCGAAACTTGGACAGTGTACCAACGACATGCCAAGAAGCTGAACCACTTCCACACAACATGCCTCAGGAAGCTACTGAACATCAAGTGGCAAGACAGGACCCCAGACACAGAGGTGCTAGCAAAAGCCACCCTTCCCAGCATCTTCACCATCCTGATGCAGTCCCAGCTTCGCTGGGCTGGACACGTGGCGCGCATGCCAGACCATCGGCTGCCCAAAAGGCTCTTCTATGGCGAGCTGCAACAAGGGAAGAGATCACACGGAGGTCAGAAGAAGCGCTTCAGAGATACTCTGAAAGTCTCTCTTAAAGCGTTTGATATCAACCCTGACTCCTGGGAGGAATCTGCAGTGGACCGTGACAAATGGCGCGCTGCTGTGCACAAAGGCGCCAAGTTGTGCGAGGCCAACAGGACTGCTGCAGCTGTTCAGAAGAGGCAGGCCAGAAAGTCACGGGCAAACAAGCTCCCTGACAATGATATGCCTGTCTTTGTCTGCCCCAACTGTCAGCGAACATTTCGTGCGCAGATCGGACTATTCAGCCATCTGCGCATTCACAGATAGATTCATGAGCATCCTTCCCCCCACCCCACCACCACCCTCCCACCCATCCCCCAGCTGGATGACAACGATGGTCATCATCGATCTCGATGGACACACCACCATTTATACATCTATGTAAACACACAGTGAACGTGAACTTCACAGATAAAAATTTGCAAAAGGTGTTGTTTTTTTTTTGTTTTTTATTTATTTTATTTTTTTTATTCTAGTCGTGCAAGCTCGGACCTTGTAGTCAATCGTCTCGTTGTTTTCTTGCGCATCACATTTATTTCTTTAGCGGAATAAGAAAGTGAATTCAAGACCAAAACGACTCTCTCCTTTACTCGCTAGTTACTTCGTATAACATATTGTTATCGTTTTCCCTTTCCCAAGTGGAGGTTGGTCAAGGGGTAAATAACTGTTGTGTGAATGCTTGGAAGTGTTTTATTCATCCAGTTTTTCTCTCCTTTAAAATATGTAAAAATATGTAACCCACCTGAAGGACAGTAGCTTGTGTCCTTTTATGAAATAATTATACGGTAGTGCCATTGTAAGCCCCGCTGAAGTCTCGACGTCCCTCTAATAAACAGCCCTCTCCTTGAGCTCCATTCAAACACTATCGTGAATGGAATTTTAGCAAACATTTTGTGTTTGAACAGTTTGAACAGCTCATTGTCCTGCTGAGGTCTGGAGTTCAGAATCACTCCGAGGACCATGCCCCGTCAAACTCCGACCTGAGTTGCCCTCCAACCGACTGTGCCACCGCATCACTTGAATAAGTTGTCTGTGTCTTAGGGTCTCGAGGGTTGAGGGAATATAATGGCTTAGTAGGGGCATAGTTTGTTCTGTTTGTTTCTTTGCTTGTTTTTGTTTGTTTTTGTTTCCTAAATTCATTAGTCATCCATCACCCTTATCACCCTTTTGTCTTTGGGAAGTTTTTTTTTTTTTTTTTTTTTCCTCCACGGGTAGTGGTATAGATTGGGATAGTTGGGTGGGTGTAGCACTCTTTCCTATCTGTAGGCTAGCTAGCATATATTTTTTTTGTCCCGTTCTCTTTCTGCCTCTTCTTTCTGACATCGTGTGAATGCGTGAATAAAAGATGTGAAATATATTTCATTTTTAGTGGTCTGCTGTTTGTGTGCGAGGGTGGTCGACTTGAGCGAATCCTGGGTAAAATTATGCAAAACATACCTTAGACGCGACATCCATCATAAGGAATAGGCTGTCCGCTTCAAAGGATTTAACCACCATCCCCCACACTCCTCACCACGACATGTTCTAGTTGGCGTGTTCAAATCTCCACTTTTTAACGTATTTGGAAAGACATTTAAAATGTTTCAGAGATGTTTACCTTTGCTAATTCTAATAATGACAATAACAACATCGATAATAACAATAATGATGCTGATGATAATGATGAAGATGATGATGATGATAACGACGATATGATACTGCTACTACGTATGATCAACTCGCGCTTAGTTTGGCACCTGGAGAAGAACATCATCACTCCAGAGCAGGCAGGCTTCCGCCAACATCATTCCACTGAGGACCAAGTCTTTATCAACATCGTCAAAGATACGCCACGCAAAGTCCAGGGAGCCATCTATGCAGACGATCTTGTCCTATGGTGCCTCGGAAGAACACCTCACAACTGCCAACTACAGACTACAGCAGGTGCTGAATCTTCTGGAAAGCTGGACAAAACAGTGGCTGTTGACAATTAATGCCGAAAAGACCACTTACACCGTTTTCAGCCTCTCACTCAAAAAACAGAAGGCCAACCTGCGCATTAATGGACAAACTCGGCGTGTTGAGAACAACCCCAAGGAGTATGGCATGACTGCATGAGGCACTATGGCCAAGTCCAACTTTGAACAGATCAGCAAGGTCCCTTGAGGACCGCAGAGACGCCAAATTCCTGACCCATGCTGCCAAGTTCAAGAGGTTGCCAGGCCACCACATGAAGGATAGACTGTCCCAACCATCAAAAGGACGGCTGAAGAGAGGGAGCTTCATTCCTCCCCTCATCCAGTGCAGCATCCCTGGTGTTGGCCCCAAAGATTCTCGAAGTGGCCCTGAAAGAAAGTCGCTCATCCTTGAACAGCTCCACACTCAGTTCCCCAAAGAGTTCTGGACTCATGTCTACACTGACAGCTCTGCGGCAGATGCCATTTGGAATGGAGGGGCAGGAGTCTATGTTCAATATCCAGGAGGCAGAGAAGAAAAGATCTGCCTCGCTACCAGCCTGTACTCCACCAATTACAGAACCGAAGCAGAAGCCTTGAAAACAGCGGCAGCCCACATCGAGGCCAGCCCCTACACCAGCCACAACGTTGTCTTCCTGACCGATGCCCTGTCCATCTTGCAGGCCCTTTGGTCCAACAGAGATCCAGAACTCAACGATCTGTCCTCCTCTCTCGCCTCACTCTGCACAAGTCACACAGTCACCCTGCAGTGGATTCACTCCCACTGCAACGTGCTTGTCAAAAAGACTACTGACTCCCTGGCAAAGGAAGGTACTATGAAAGAGCAGATAGACAGCTCTACCAACTACTCTGAATCCAGGACCATCATTAAGGCCAAGCTGCAGAACAAGTGGAAGCAGCAGCATCCACGCCACAACAGAGCAGACCCGTACTACCTGCTGACACGTCGAGAGCTGGTAGCCTTTTTCAGGCTCAGGACAGGCCACAAACGGCTGAAACACCACCTTTATGCGAAACTCTGTATCAGTGTCACAGAGCAGTGCTCCTGCAGAACAAGTAGCCAGACAACAGAACATCTGCTGCAGTTCTGCCCGCTCCACCAAGCGCTCCGAGAGAAAACCTGGCCCGACCCAATCCCAGCGGCCCGGAAGCTTTACAGAGGACTGGAGGACCTGCAACCTACTACCGCCTTTGTCGAGGAGACGGGGGAATCCATCTGATAAATGACGAACGAGACAACAACATTCTACTACTACTACTACTACTACTACTACTACTACTACTACTGAGAAGAAGAAGACGAAAGTCCTTTCTACAATACATGCAGCATGAAAAAAGAACTGGACCATGAACAATCTTGGATACATACTTCAGAAATGCCACTTTGAATTGAAAAAAAGAAAAACAAAGAGACACAAAACTTCTTCTTCTTCTTCTTTGCGTTCGTCAGCTACGCAGTCAGGGTCGAAATCCGAGGGATGCCACAAACTCGGACGTCCGGTGAAGATCGGCTGCCGTGCCCCAGAGCTTGGTGTTGAGGTCAGCACCCCCAGGCCAGGACTGCTGCCGCATCTTCTCATACAGGGGGCAGTCTTGGAGAATACGGGATGGGGTCTGGTCAGCCTGGCCGCAATCACATAGGGATGTGGCTGCCACTCCAATCCTCATCAGGTGTGCTCGAAGGCCGCAGTGTCCTGTGCGAAGGTGGTAGATGGTAGTCTGGTGTCTTCTCTCCAGTGTCCTGATGGGATCTTGGTGTGCCTGGTAACCTCTGTTCAGGGTGACCCAGCCTCTTCGGAATCTGCTGCGGAGGAGAGTTTTTGCTTCCTCATACGTGGCAGGAGTGGTTGGCTGTGCGAGCTGGCTTCCTTCCTTAGCGAGGTGGTCTGCACGCTCATTGCCTTGGAGGCCTGCATGTGCAGGCACCCACTGGAGGGTCGTTGGGGCTGTTTGGGTAAGGGTTGTGAGGGAGGCCTTAAGGGACTGGATCAGTGGACCAGGATCAGGGGAGTCAAGGGCCTGGACTGTGGACATGGAGTCAGTGAAGATGGAGATGCTGCCAAGGGGCTTTCCACAGGAGGAGAGGAATTCTGCTGTTGTTTTGATGGCCAGGACTTCAGCTCTGAAATTGGAACAGAGCTTTCCTCCAGGGAGCGCGATGCTGCTGTGCTCTCCATCGGGAAATCTGACGTAGACACCACTGCCTCCGTTGTGTGTGGCTTCCTCCGCTGATCCGTCCGTGTATACATGGGTCCAGGAGCTGGCTGGGTATGTCTCCTCTATCATGGCCAGAGTCAGGATCTTGAGAATAGCTGGTTGCTGGTCTTTGGTGGTGATGCCAGGAACTCTGAGGCTGATGGTGGCCTCTATCTCTTGGTCGAGCCTCCAGTCAGGCAAGGCAAGGTCAGTGCAAGACTCCCCTTTTGCCGCCAGAACATCGCTGTACTGTGCTCTGAGTGCTTTATACTGGTGGTTGAGGCTCTGACGTTTGAGACGGTTCTTGGTGGGCTGCTCCAGTCTGTGGTGTAGGTCATGTGAGGGCAGTCTTCTGAGCTTCTCTCCCTGCATCAGGACTTTCAGGTCGCGTCTTCTCTCCAGGGTCTCAACGTTAGCAGTTTTCTCCATGTCATGGATCTGCGTGGACCTCATGGCTCCAAGTATGAGGCGTAGTCCCATATTTTGGACTTTGTCGAGCTGGCTCTTGTTGGTCTTGGAGGCTGTGCCCCACGAGGTTGAGGCGTACTCCATGGTGGGTCTGACCTCTCCCATGTAGACCCTGGCGAGAAGCTTGCTGTCTGCTCCCCAAGTCGTCCCGGCCAGCTTCTTCAGCAGGGCTAGCTTGCGGATGCCTCTCCTCTCCATCTCCTCAATCTGGGGCCTCCAGGTCAGGCGGGTGTCCAACCTGACACCAAGGAATGTTGGTATATTCGTCTGGGGCAAGACCTGTCCCTGGAGCTTCAGCTTGACTTGCTCGTTGGCGGTGGAGAGAGAGAAAAGTGTTGCGTTGTTTTTTGTGGTGTTGAGCTCAAGACCCCAGTCTTCTGTCCATGTAGCGATATTGCTGACGACTTCCTGAAGCCGGTAGGAGGCCGTGCTGGTGTGTTCAGTGGATGTCCATACTGCCAGGTCATCTGCGTGCAGACTGTTGGAGACGTGCTTCGTGATGTTGTCTCTGATGTCGTTGATATACAACAGAAACAATGTTGGGGAAAGCACTCCTCCCTGGGGGACACCCTCACGTAGCTTGACGTTTCTGCTGTGGAAGCCGTCTAGTTTGACCCTTGCGGTCCTGCTGGAGAGGTAGTGTTGGATCCACATGTACATCTTGCTACGTACGCCGGCTTGGAGAAGTTTCAGGATGAGGCCCTCCTTCCACACTTTGTCAAACGCTCTCGACAGGTCCAAAAACACGGCCAGTGTCTTCTTCTTCTCCTGAAAAGAGTTTTCGATGTCCTGGACAAGGAGGGCTAGTTGATCTTCTGTGTTTCGGAATTTCCTGTAGCCGGTCTGGGTAGGTGAAAGGATGTTCTGTGTTTCCAGGAGGAAGGTGAGGCGGCGGTTGACCATCCTTTCCAGCAGCTTGCCGACACAGCTCAGAAGGCTGATTGGTCTGTATTTGTCGGGGTCCTTCTTGTTCTTTCCCTTCTTTGGGATCTGGATGATCTCTGCCTCTTTCCAGATGGAAGGCACAACTCCTGCTGTCCAGCTGTAATTTAAGATCTGAAGCAGCACTGTTCTGGATGCTGGTCCCAGGTGCTTCAGCATGTCGCCAGTGACACCAACAGGCCCCGGAGCTTTCTTGGGCTTCAGCTTGCGAATGCTTTGTTTCAGCTCCTTCATGGTTAGTGGTTCGCTCGTACAGCTGTCATCTATGCCATGTGGGTCTGATGTCATAAGTTTTGTGGTTTCCTCTCGTACCTGCTTGATGCGCTGTCTGGACATGTGGATCGCACTCTCCTCTCGGTATAGTTCCGCAAAGGTGTTGGCTGCGGCCTTTTCTGTTTTCAGCTGGTTGTCCTGCTTGATGACGGTTTTGCCTCTGCTGGGGTTGTCATCATTCAGTTTCTTTGTCAGCTTCCAAAGCCCCTGCATGTCTGTCTCCATGTTCAGGGAGGATGTCTTGTCTTGCCAACTTTTGCGTGTTGCTTGCAGCTTTTCCTTTATGAACGCAGCTTTCGCTCTGTTGTGTGTCTCTACATTTTCGTCAGTGGGGGAGCTCTCCATCGTGTCCCTGGCTTCACTGAGGGTTTTGTGCAGGGTGTCGAGCTCAGGTGTCCAGTAGGGACGGTAGTTCCTGCGTTTGCTTCGTGGAATAGCTGCCTGCACCGCGTCTAATACTGCCTTATTAAAATTCTTGGCATTTTCGTTGATGTCTTCGTGTGTCAGAAAAATACCTCGCTCACTAGCCCGATAAAAAAATTAAAAAAACTTAAAGAGTGAACCATGGCGAATATGAACTTTGAACATCCATCTATTGATTGGGATGCAACAGATCTCTTCCAGGAATTCACTCGCTTCAAAGATCATGTTGGGTTTGTGTTTGACGGTCCGCTCGCAACGTTAACTGGCAAGCAAAAAGCTGGATGGATCGGAACTTGGATCGGTGCTCAAGGTAGGCAAATCTATCGAACTCTACAGTGGACTGAAGGTGAAAAAGAAAATCCTGATGCAGTTTTAACCAAGTTTGAAACCTATGTTCGTCCAAGAAAGAACAAACGTGTGGCAAGACATAAACTGAAACAAAGAAAGCAAGACCAAGGTGAGTCTTTCAACAACTTTGTAAAGGATCTAAAACTGATCATGATGGACTGTGACTACAGAGACAATGATGATATTATGGTGGACTGCATTATTGACGGAGTGCATGACAAGAAATTACAAGGGAGACTGCTTGAGAAAGGAGAAGCTCTCACTCTTGCCCAAGCCATAGAAATCAGTCAACACTTTGAGTTATCACAGAAACAACTCAGGATTGTTCGTGGTGAGTCGGAAGCAGACGTAAATGTTGTCCGACACAAGAAACAACACATCAACAAGAAAAAACAAGAACCCTGTGTTAGTGATGATGAATCTAAATCTACTATTAGTGTAATCAGAAAGAAGCAATCAAAACAACAACATACA
This sequence comes from Babylonia areolata, assembly GCF_041734735.1. NCBI lineage: Eukaryota > Metazoa > Mollusca > Gastropoda > Neogastropoda > Buccinidae > Babylonia > Babylonia areolata. Next base: position 31,113,817 of record NC_134889.1, read on the forward strand.
GGAAAAGAGAACATAAGTGTTTGTTTTCGTTGCGGTGGAGATTCGAAACACCCGCAAACAAAAGGGAGCTGTCCAGCTATAGGAACTACTTGTGCACATTGCAGAAAGCCCAACCACTGGAGGAAAGTGTGTAGAAGACGCCGAGATGTACACAATGTAGCAACAGACTCAGAATCAGAACCAGAAGTCTTAATGATCCACAGCACGAAGCTCAATGATTCAAAACACAATGACAAATGGAACCAGATTGTTTCAATTTATGGAAAAAACATCAAATTGAAAATCGACACTGGAGCAAGGTGCAACACTCTCACTGTCCGAGACTACCAGAAGATATCTCACTGCAGTGAGATCCGCTCCTCTGATAAAATTCTGCGCACCTACTCCAACCACAGCATCAAGCCTATCGGCACAGCAGATCTTCCAATTGTCCACAACGAAAAAACCATCAAAACTCGGTTTGAAATCATCAATATTGATCAAGAGAATGTGATTTCTGGAACAACTGCGGAAAATCTCGGTCTTGTTGCTCGTCTGTCAACAATTGAACCTGCAGCTAACAGTCAGACAACCTCTGGTTTAGATGAGTTTCCTGAGCTGGTGCGTACGACTGGAACTCTGCCAGGAGAATACAGCATCAAGTTGAAACCAGGTTCAAAAGGAGTTGTCCACCCAGCACGTCGCCAGCCTGCAGCTCTGCGTGAAAAAATCATCGAGAAGCTCCACGAGATGGAAGCAGATGGACACATTGTCAAAGTTGAAGAGCCCACTGAATGGGTCAGTTCAATGACTGTCTCTGTCAGAAATAACAAAGTCCGCATTTGTATTGATCCCAAAGACTTGAATGCTGCGATTCAGCGTGAGCATTATCCCATGCGCACAGTAGAAGAAATCATAACAGACATTCCTGATGCAAAAGTATTTTCAAAACTGGATGCAAAAAGTGGTTTCCTGCAGATAAAGTTGGACGAAGCATCATCGTTCCTGACTACTTTTAACACTCCAATTGGAAGGTACCACTGGCTACGCCTTCCATTTGGCATCTCCTGTGCCCCAGAAGTGTTTCAGAGGATCATAGACCAGATGTTAGAAGGCATCAAAGGCGCATATGCAACAATGGACGACATTCTTGTTGCCGGTCGTGACACTGAGCACCATGACCAAATACTGAAAAAGGTGGTGGAGAGAGCTACAGAGTACAATCTGAAACTGAACCCAGAAAAGCTGCACATCAGACAGTCTAGCGTGCCATACGTTGGCCATCTTCTCACAGCCGAAGGACTGAAGCCTGACCCGGCCAAAGTGAAAGCTGTTCAAGAGGTGCCAACTCCCCAAAATAAAGATGACGTCAGACGCTTCCTGGGTTTCGTTACGTACCTTAACAAGTTCATACCAAACCTGAGTGAAGAAAGTGCTCTTCTGCGTGATCTTCTGAAAGAAGACGTTTCGTTTGATTGGCAACCAAGTCATGAACAAGCCTTCACAAATCTAAAAAAGTCTCTGCTGTCATTATCCAGTGCTGAAGTACTATGACGTCAAAGCACCAGTTGAAATACACTGTGATGCCAGTCAGCACGGTCTTGGAGCAGTTCTCATCCAGGACGGAAGACCTGTGGCATACAGCTCACGATCCATGACTGACACAGAAAAACGTTATGCGCAAATAGAAAAAGAAATGTTATCCATCGTCCATGCCTGCAAGAAATTTCACTGCTACGTCTTTGGAAAAGAGGTCACTGTCTACAACGACCACAAACCGTTGGAGCAAATCTTCTCCAAGCCACTTCTGTCAGCACCAATGCGACTGCAACGCATGTTACTTCATCTACAGTGGTACAATCTACAAGTGAAGTATCGAAAAGGCAGCCAGATGCAGCTTCCAGACACTCTCTCACGTGCATACCTTCCTGAAGAAACCGCTGAAATAGCACACATAGAGACAGACAACACATATGCACCAATCGCAAAGGAAATGTACGGAAAACTTCAGGAATGCTCACAACAAGAACTTGGACAGTTACAGACCCTGATTCTGAACGGTTGGCCAGACAGAAGAAATGATGTCTCCATAGAAATGCGGCAGTTTTGGGACTCAAGAGACGAATTGGCCGTCTCTGATGGTGTCATCTTCAAAGGATCCAGAATTGTCATACCACCCAGTCTCAGGAAACGAATGCTAGCTCTCATTCATGAATCTCACTTAGGTATTGTGAAATGCAAACAGCGAGCACGTGAAGTGATGTACTGGCCTTCAATGAACTCAGAAATTGAAGACAAAATCAAGAACTGCAGCAAGTGTGCAGATTACAAAAGGAAGCCATCTGCTGAACCACTGCTGCCTACATCTGTTCCAGATCTCCCGTACGCAGAAGTCGGAACTGACATCTTCAGTTTTCAAGGCAGAAATTACTTATTGACGGTGGACTATTTCTCAAAATTTATTGAAGTGGATGAGCTCAAGAGCATGAATACTGTCAGTGATTGAGAAACTAAAAACCCAGTTTGGCCGTCATGGAATTCCGTCCACCTTAAGAAGTGACTGTGGGACACAGTTCACCGGTCGACAGTTTTCAAAGTTCTGTACAAGCTACGGAATCAGTCACAAGACATCTAGCCCTCATTTCCAAAGCTCAAACGGAGAAGCTGAACGCGCTGTTCAAACCGTCAAAAGACTGTGGAGAAAGAACGAAGACAAAAACTTGGCCTTGTTGGACTACAGAACTACACCTTTAGACGGCATCAATCTTTCCCCTGCACAGCTCTTGATGGGACGTCGACCAAGGAACAAACTTCCAACTCCTAAAAGTCTTCTTGCCCCTGCATACGACAGCCAAAATATCAAACAGCGCATGAGGATTGAAAAGACCAAACAGAAATTCTATCATGACAAGCCAACCACTTTAGAGCATTCAACTCTTCACCCTGGGGATCAAGTTCGCATGGCTCCACTCCCAGGCACTAAGGAATGGAGGCCAGCTGTGGTGGTAGAGCACCATACATCGCCAAGGTCCTACCTCGTACAGTCTGAAGGGAGTATGTATCGACGTAACAGATGTCACCTACACCGTTCAACACGAAGAGCAAATGATGAATCTTCAAATCTCCCAGAGCCGTCATCTACGCCTGAAGCTGACCCACTACCTGAGGAACCTACAGGAGCTTCAAACTCACCTGGGTGCCCTCATCAGCAATCAACGCCAGATCGTCGCAGTGACACTACCTACCGGACACGCTCTGGACGTGAAGTTCACCCACCTCAACGACTTGACCTGTGACAGTTCCAGTCTCTTCGTGTTTGACCCCATTGCAAGAAATAGTGTTATTAGTTACTGTGTTTGTTTTGTTTGAAGTTTATTTTTTTTGTGTGTACATTCTAGTTTCACTTCTTCATAAGAGGGAAGATGTCACATACTTCCATATGCGAAACTTTAATACGAAACCAATACGGAACAGTGGCACAGAACTTTTCATGAAACTCCCCTGACAACACCTTAGTAACGTAACGATGCTTGGTCGTACCACAACGCAAACATTACATGGTGCGACAGTGTCAGCGCAGTAGTCCTCTTGTCTACCTCGTGTTTGAAAAGGTCCCAGTTTGCCTTCTTATAATTCCAGCTTGCTGGGAGCCTGGTGGGATGAGTTTCAAAATGTCTCTGTACTGTAATGATCACTGGCCTGTGGTCGCTGCCTCCTAGCTGGGGCGACACCTCCCTTTGGGCAATGCTATGGATGTCGTCTGTCGCGAAGGCCAGGTCAGGAGTGCTTGTAGTACTCCATGCTCGTGAGTAGCACGTAGGTGGATCTTTTGGACTGTTGATGAGGATCAGCTGGTTACTGATTGCCCAGTTTTCCACATCTTCTCCCTTCTTGTTAAGATCTTGGTAGCCCCAGCTGGGTGAGTGGCTGTTAAAGTCTCCTGTGATGATCCAGCTGTGAGAGTCAACGAGGATAGAGTCAAGCTGTATTTGGTTTGTAGGTGAGTAGACATTGAGGACTGTCACTGACGTGCCTGGCAACACCAACTTGACTCCCAGAAATTCTGTGTCGAGATCAGCTTGACCAGAACTCTGGGTTTCTGCCGCTGGGATGTTGTTTCTTACCAGGGTGATGAGGCCTCCCTTTGGTCTGTTCTCTCGGTCTTGTCTAAACAACTCGTAACCTCTTATGAAAAAGCGGTGAGTGTTCTTGAGGTGGGTCTCTTGGATGCAACATACATCGATCGCATTTTCACGCAGAAACCGTTGGAGCTCAACCTTCTTCCGCTGTACTCCTTCCGCATTCCAGTGGACGATACGAAGTGCTGCTTGCCCATGTGCTCCATTTTGTTCTCCCCAAGGAGTCTGGGAAGGATCGCGTCCGTGGTCGGTAGTAGTGGATGGGCCCCTTTGAGGCTGAGGGGCCGGCACTGTCTCCCCCCGGCCATGGTCCAGGAAGACGACACCACATCGGTCTAACGTTGTCTGCGTAGCCATGTGTCGTAGAGTGCGTGCACAGCCGGTTTTGACTTGATCACGCCTTTTAGAGAGGCCACTGTGGCGCCGTCTTCGGTGATCTCCTGTTCTGGTAACGGTTTACAGTTGGCGGGGTTTTCTCTTGGGAGTTTTCCTTCTCTTGGAAGAACTGCCTGCTGAGGCTAACGGACTCCATCTGCCCGGATTTTTCCTCAGGGTTGACTCCCGAAGCCTTTCCTATGAGTGGGTACGGCCACAAGGCAGTGGAGGTTTGAAATCAGAGTTTTCCTTCTCTTAGATGAGCTGTCTTCCCAGACTGATGAGCCCCATCTACCCAAAGCACTGGTTTTCAGGCGCCAGGTGACCCGCCTTCACCCCTTCTATCAGTAGTAGCAGTTCCGCCGGGCTTATATCTAAGCCACACGAGCAGAATAGGAGCTGGACTTAGTTGTCAGAGGCTGTTGGAGACGCGCGCTGTGAGGGGGATTTTATAGACAATGGGAGCTTGTCCCCATTGCCACCCCTCGGCTATGACAACCTTGGGACCTACACAAAACAATATGCATGCCCCAAGCCCCCACCCCCACACCCCTTCACCCGCTTTACCCCTCACGCCACTTTCCAGTTGGTGTCTTTGAAGTGTTAGATACTCCCATTTTTATGCACATTATTTGTAGGAGAGTATGCTGTGTTTACTTGCAGAGAAAAATTATGTACACAAAGGTGCTCCTGGTAGAACATATACAGAGGGAGTCATTCTGTTCCACTGCACCCCTTTCTACAATCCCGACCCCCTGCACTTTTTCTGTCATCGTTGTTATTTAGTTGATTAGGAGTTGGATTCAAGATAACATTGTGCCTGCCGGTAAATGTATAGTTGTGGGTAATTTGCCAGAGACATGACAAACTGCCCAAGTGTAAGCAATATTCGACATTCAGGAAAAGATAGGTCTACAATCCTGAAGGCAATTTACCCTCACTATCTGCCAAGGGTGACTGCCCACGATGCAGAGATAATATGGTGGATCCTTTTCTTTAAATGTTCTGGTTGAAGGAAAACAGGCGTGCTTTACGAATAGCACGTGTTTTGCTAACTCTAGCGAACTGTAGTGTGGTCAGAAGTAAAACTGAGAGCATGCGCAGAAGAGAATAACCGGGATTTTCATAATTATAGATAATGGGTTAGCTGCCTGAGTGAAATTGCTCCTTCTGCACATTATTTCCCATCAATTGTGTTCAGCACTCGTTCAGTGTTTTCATGATAAGGTCTTTACTTGCCTCTTCACCCCAGAGCCTGTTTAGCATAGCCTTCCCTGTTCCCTTACCCCGAAATAAATGGACCTGTTTTCTTGATGAGCAGCATTAAGCCAAGCTATTGTAGTGTTGCTGTTTTATTGTTTTTAAACAAAAGGTCTATTTTCAACCGTATCTATTGACTTGTTAGCATCTGAACAAAGCATCTTCGTCATCTTATCATTTGCGTTATGAAATAGAAATGTGATAAAACTTCCGTTTTCCTTTTTTTTTTAAAGCAGACGTGTTCATTATAGTTGCCATATAACACACACACACACACACACACACACACACACACACACACACACACACAACACACACACACACACACACACACACACACACACACACACACACACACACACACACACACACACACACTGGTTTATTTTATGCACACTCACACTCGTACGAACACACACACGCACACATACACGCACACACACACGCACACACACACACCACACACACACACACACACACACAAACACCAACAACACACAAACAAACACACGCACACACACTGTCAGAAAATATTGTCTTTGTCTCCAAAACAATAAATCATATGAATAACGATGCAGTCATGATGTAAATCAATGGAAACTTAGGACGCAGTTCTGTGACACACCTGTTTCAACAATAAAATCAGACAACTCAAGCCTTCAAGCCATAATACTTTAGATGTTCTGATTGGAACGTTGCAAATCCAGATGTAACAGAGCACTGCTTGCTATCAACTAATGAGTAGTTTCAACCGCAGCAACTGACCGTAGCAGACAGCAGCAGTGTACAACCACTGACCCGTGTTGCTGTTCCTCACAAATATTTTATTAATTGTATATGTCTATGTGAGCTCATATTGTTTAACTTAAACCACGCCGTGTTTTGATTGAAACAGGTGTAACATTTCATGACCGATACCACGCCACTCGCTCAAATGGGCCAAACCAGCGTTGTGTTTATCGCGATCCCTATTTCAATCACTAGTTCTTCTGTCACTTCATCCTCCGCTGTGTGTTGGAACTAAACCCAATCGTTCAAATTATCTTCTAAAAACGCTCTATCACGCGCATCAGACACATACCGCTTTCTAGACAGTTCGCTCCTCAGCTACAGGCGAGGGGTCACATACAGACCCTTGACCCGGAAGAGGGTCATCATTTCATGGAGCGGGTCGTGGCAACTAAGGTCAGAGGACACCGACCTTGTGTTGGTTGTGGGGTCCCAATGGACAGGATGGCCAAGGTCGTCACTACCTTCTCTCCGTGGGTTTCGAACTCAGCTCAGCCTATGGCTGCCGAAGGTAGCGCCGTTTCCTTTCCTGGCCAGTGTTGGTGGCCTGCACTTCTTGCCTCATCTAGGATGGGATATTTACCTATCTGCTGTGTACTCATCTAGTTCTCTATTCATCTCTCTCTCTCTCTCTCTCTCTCTCTCTCTCTCTCTCTCTCTCTCTCTCATTCTCTCTCAACTTTCCATCTCTCTTTTCCTCTCCAGCTGGTTTATTAACATTGTTACATAGTTCTGTATCCAAACGTTGCATCAAGTATGTGGAATATAAAATGTATAAGTTGTTTTGTATGCTCTGAATTATACAGAAGAACTGATTCTCTTCCTATGCAACACCTCAGCTCTGAGAAATAACATGTAAAGTGTGCCAGTAAAGGTAACAAAATGTGTGCTCTTATCAAATGCACTTTGCTAATTCTGTATTTGGAGCATTGTTTTGGAAGGCGAAATGTGAAAGACCAGCCTCTTTATTTTGATATATTACCACTTTACGTTCCATAGCATATGTGTAATTCAGTGTATAATGCCCTTATTGTGTGCATGCGTTCTGTTCATTAAAAAAAAATCAATAAATAATGATAATAATAGTGATAGTAAAATAAAAATAAAAAAAATATAAAAAAAATCAATAACAAAAATCAAGACTTCTTCGGTGAGGGGTGTATGTAGCCGACCTGAAGATACTGGAAAATACCTGGCACCAGCGAAGGAGTGGCGGCTGAAGTAAAGAACGAAAGATGTGTGTATCACAGCACCTTGAATTTGTGCAGAGATAAAGCATTTGTTTTCTGTTGTTGTTTTTATTGTTGTTGTTGTTGTTTTGTTGGCATCGGGGTGTCTGTTGTGTCACTGCTTTCATAACTTCCGTGTGCCTGTGTTGATGTCACACTGATGACAGTCACAAAGACCAATGCTGAATCGCACTGTTGTAGGCTTGGAGCATAGCATCTGACTGGAGTGTCTCTATGTTCCAAGCTTCCAGCTGCCAATCATTATTTGAACAACATCGATAAATAAATGACAGATCTGGAAGAAGAATGCCATTCTACCTGCATCTCTTACACTTTCACCATTTTTTGATTCGGTCATGGGTTTTGCTTTGAAGCGGTTGTATGCCGCTCCCCAAACTACTAATTTGATAAACAATATGTGCTTCTATGTGGAAGAGAGACATTTACCAAAATATGCAAATAATCCAGCTAAGGATATGTTTTAGAAAAAAAGGTCAAGTCTCTACCAGTTCTGGAACTAATTTATCCTCTTGCTCCTCTTCTTCTTCTTCTTCTTCTGCTGCTGCTGCTGCTGCTGCTGCTGTCATATGTTATTTAATGTTTAACCAGAGTGTGAAGGTGTACAGAATGAAACGCGCCCCTGCCCGCCCAACGGTGACAATTGCAATGGGCTTTTGTCGATCTGTGGCCAATGTTATAAAATTGTTGACAGCCTGCGTGGATTTGTCAGTGAAAGAAAACACATCCACAGGAAAGCGATGATTACTGTAGATCCATTGGAGGCAGGGTAGGTATTCCGAAGTGTGTTTTTGACTGGTACAGTGAACTTGAGAGAGGTTTGTATTGGATCGGCATGACCACTGGAGAAATGTCAAAGCCAAATATGTACATACACTGCACGGTTCACATAGATGGGACAGTCGTTCATAACTCAGTTCATTTATGTGGCATTTCTTTATCGCAGAAAACATGGTGAGTTATGGGTGGGTGGTGTCCCTTGGCAAGATGGCGGGCGTGTCAAAATTCTCTGTCTAAAGATTTTCTAAAGACTTTCACCCCAAATCTAAACTTTTTGACAATTTGAAAAAGAAATATATTACTGTACAGGGTGGCGAGTTTTTTTGGTTTTTCTTTGTTTTGCTTTTTGTTTTTGGCGACTGAGGACTTCAGTTCAAGCAGCCTTGTGAAAACTGTGTGCCTTTCACGGATTTGGGATGAAGTTCGTTCAGTGATGTGACAGTGTCTGTTGGCGGCGTGCAGCCTGTGCACTCGGGAACAGTGATTTCCTCATGTGTCAGCTTTAACGAAAATTAGTGTTGTGCCTGTTTGTTTGTTTGTAGTTCTCTTCTATCTTGGAATGAAGTGAGTACATTGTTTACACAAACTGTATTGACTAAATCAGAAGATTGACCCTTGTGTTGCAATTTGCGTGATGGGTGGTTTCGTAGCTTAAAAAAAAAAAAAGGAGAGAGAAGGAAGGGAAGAGAAGAGGAAAAAAAACAACAACGAAAAAACAGAGAGGGGGAGAGGGGAGGAGGAAGGAACAAGCAGGCAAGCAATAACACGAATGCGATGTCTACAGGTTACAAAAACATCCTCGCTCAGTTTAAACGTAAGCAGCCAGGGTCCACTTCTAGCAGTGAGGGTGACAGTCCAGACACACTTAAACACATCAGTAAAAAGATTAGTCTGGAGAAGAGCGTCAGGAGGAGAGAGACATGGAGTCGAGATTCATGGTGTTCATGAGAGAGATCAGTGAGCGATTTGACAGTTTGCAGAACAGTCTGGCGTCTAAAGATGATATTTCCAAAATGAAAACAGACATTCAAACAAAAATTGATGATGTCACTTCTAAATTTATGAACAAAATAGAAGCATTGGAAGAACGACTCATCGTTGTTGAGAAAGAAAGAGACAAATTGCAGAGAGAAGTAGAGGTGGTACAAAAAACCAACGGCGAGCTTTTTGAAATGCTTATAACAAAACAAGCAGACTGCAGCTCTTCGAAAGGGAAACAATGACTCAGAACAGTATGGTCGCGGATGGAATCTGCGAGTGTACAACATACCAGAATCCAAAGCTGAGGAGCCTGAAACAACAAACGCCTGCACTCAGAAGCTCAGCGATCTTTTCACAAGCAAACTGGGCGTGGCCGTCACGGAAGCAGACATCGAAACAGCTCATAGGACTGGCAGTCGCACTCCTCAGCTCACCAGACCTCGCCCCATGATAGTGCGCTTTCTGTCCAGGAGGAAGAAAGATGAGGTTCTCGCTAACCGTCGCAAACTAAAAGGAAATCCACAGAAGATTTCTATTGCAGAGGACCTGACTTCTCTGAACTTTAAACTTCTTAAAGAAGCAAAAGAACATTCGGCGACACTGGACGCTTGGAGTTCCAGGGGGAAAATATTTGCAAAGATCAAGAATGGCAAGACTGTGAGGCTAGAGGTGGATGTGGATGTTGACGAGGTACTGCGCCGTGCAATGTGACATTGTGACTCTGACACTAGTACATGAGAGGGGTGATGATGAGAGGGGGGCATGTGCATTAACTTTCACACAGACGTACCTACAGTGTGAACACGTGTACATTGGAACACTCACATAGCCATACGCACACGCGCGCGCACTTACTTCCCATACTGACACGTCTGTACAAACCACCAAGTATCATTAACGCAAAATCAAATTAAACCATAAACACACACACCCACACACAGTTGGCATCTGACTGTATATATAATATTCTTTTTGTCCCCCTTCATTTATTGACAGCCCAGGATGTGCTCTGGTGGTGAGGGGAAGGTGGGAGGAGGTTGTGAGTGAGTGTTTTTTATATACACTGACACATGTACATTATAATTGGAATATGTCTAGAGACAAACGTTTCACTCAACGTTTATTCATTACATACACTTTTTTCTTTCTAAACATGTATTAATACATTATTTCCGCACACAACAGAGAGAGGTTAAATTTACAGCCCACCTCTCCTCATAAGATTTGTGTGCGTGCTCGCATGTGGTTTCTCCAGCTCTGTGTACTGCTGTGCTCGCTGTTGCTTATTGTAGCCTTGGTGTGTCCCGCTACCACCGTACCCTCCATCGTTGACTGTCGTTTCCCCCTCCCCCTCCTTGCCATTACTCCTCCCGCGCACCCCGACCCTATGTTCCCTACTCCCTTGCCGACTCCTTGTGCTGGAGAGAACTGTGCCGTATATTCCGCGGTGCGTCAGTGTTTGAAGTTTAAACTTTCCCAATGGACGTATATGCGTGGGGGTGTATGTTGTGGCGATTGTGCAAGGTATGACTTCAATGGATTGTGCAAATAATATTGCCATGCATATGGTCATTTTGTAGGTTGGTTTTTTTGCTTTTTTTTGTTATTGTTTTTCCCACATGCATGCATCATGAGCACGTGCGTGCGACATACTCCCACTTATGCACACGCTACGTTAATACAAAACATGACACAAAAATAGGCTCCCCCCCCACATGCATGCATCATGAGCATGTGCGTGTAACATGCTCCCAACTGCGCACACGTTATGTTAACACAAACAAGACACAAACACAGGTTGGTTTTTTATTTTTATTTTTTTTTTTTTTTTATTTTTTTTTTTTCCCACATGCATGCATCATGAGCACGTGCGTGCGACATACTCCCACTTATGCACACGCTATGTTAATACAAACATGACACAAAAATAGGCTCCCCCCCACATGCATGCATCATGAGCATGTGCGTGTAACATGCTCCCAACTGCGCACACGTTATTGTTAGCACAAACAGGACACAAACACAGGTTGTTTTTTTTTTTTTTTTTTTTTTTTTTTTCCTCCAGTGATGCACGTCGCCTCGCCGCAGGAGCCCACTCACTTGACCAAGACTTACCTGTTTGTCTAAATGTGTGCTTTTCTCTTGATGTACTTTGCTTTTATTTTAATTTGTCCCGTCATGGATGATATAAATGATTGTCACTCAGTGATGGGTACTTATAAAGGAGTGTATTTTTCTTTATTTGAAAGCCTTTGCTCAGTTGTACTATGTACCATGCAAATAAAATGAGTGGATGCCCTTTAGACTCCACTAGAAAATATAGTATAAGTCATTAATTACTTGATATAATAGCCACAATAATAATAAAATAAAATGGAAAATATAAGCATTGTTTCCATGAACTGTCAAGGACTGGGTAACGTTAAAAAGAGGAGAGATGTTTTTCACTTTCTTAGACAAAAGAAACACTCCATTTATCTCCTTCAAGATACACATTTCGACCCAAATATTGAATCGTATGTTAGATCTGAATGGGGTTACACTTGTCACTTTGCATCTCATAATTCACAATCCAGAGGTGTTGCTGTTATGTTCAATAACAATTTTGAATTTAAAATTAAAAAGGTGTACAAGGATCCTAATGGAAACTGCATAATTATTTCCTTTACAACAGTAGAAAAGGATTTCTTAATTGTAAACATTTATGGCCCAAACAAAGATTCCCCAGAATTTTATGATGAACTGGAAAAAAATATTACAGAGTTTGGATACCCAAACCTGATTATTGGAGGTGACTGGAATCTAGTTCTTGACCCACATAAAGATTATTCTAATTATAAACACATAAATAACCCTAAAGCTAGAAACAAAGTAGAAGATATTATGACAAACTTAGATATGTATGATGTTTGGCGAGACTTAAACCCTGATAGTACACGTTTTACATGGCGTAGACCATCCCCTTTTCAACAGAGCCGTTTGGACTTCTTCCTTATATCTGAATGTTTGATACAGTATGTGCATGAAGCAGACATCCAATATGGCTATAGGACAGACCATTCAATGATAGTTCTTAAACTTTCATTTGGCGAAAAAATTAAACGAAAATCTTTTTGGAAATTCAACAATTCTTTACTGAAAGATATAGATTATGTAAATGAAATTAAAGAAGAAATCAAACAAGTTATTAGAGAATATGCAGTTCCATTATACAATTATGAAGAATTAAGAAACATTCTAATGTCCGAAATACAGTGTGTAATATCAGACCAATTATTGTTAGATGTTCTATTAATGAAGATTAGATCAAAAACAATCTCATATGCCACAATGAAAAAACGTAAAACAGAGGAGGAAGAACAACAGTTAGAAATAGAAATACAGAACTTAGAAAGCAGGAATGTCAGAACATGTCAAGAAAATGATAGAATAGAAGAGAATAAGTTAAAGCTTGTAGATATTAGAAAAAAGAAGATGGAAGGAGTACTCATGCGTTCAAGGGCCAGATGGATAGCAGAAGGAGAAAAAGTATCAAAATACTTTTGTAATCTTGAAAAAAGGCACTTTGTAAATAAGAGTATGAAGAAATTAGTCACAGACAAAGGAGAAGAAATCCATGAACATAATGTAATATTAAAGGAGGTTCACGATTTCTATAAACATTTATATAAAAAGAGACTTATTCAAACATGTGAAATAGCAGATATTGTTAAGGAAATGCCTAAACTTAGTAATATAGAAATAGAAAACCTTGAGGGTGAAATTACTTATGAAGAAGCTACCCAGGCACTTAAACGCATGCAGAACAATAAGAGTCCAGGTACTGACGGCTTTTCTGCCGAATTTTTTAAATTCTTTTGGAAGGATCTTGGATACTTAATTGTCAGGTCACTAAATGAAGGTTTGAAGAAAGGTGAACTGTCACAAACACAGAAAGAAGGCATAATAATTTGTATACCAAAGGGTGACAAACCAAGAGAATTTATTAAGAACTGGAGACCGATATCTTTATTAAATGTTGTTTATAAAATTGGATCTTCTTGCTTAGCAAATAGAGTTAAGTCTGTGCTGTCCTCTTTAATTAGTGATGACCAAACAGGATTTATGTCTAACAGATTTATTGGTGACAATATTAGATTAATATATGATATGATTCATTATTTAAATTCAAAGCAGTTGCCTGGTTTATTGATTTGTATAGATTTTGAAAAAGCGTTTGATACTGTTGACTTCACTTTCATGATGAAAGTGTTAAAAGCATTTGGATTTGGTCCAGTCTTCTGTAGATGGATAAGTACCTTTTATCAAAATATTAAATCAGCAGTAGTAGTAAACGGAACGGCGTCTTCTTGGTTTCCAGTAGAGAGAGGATGTCGTCAAGGTGATCCCATTTCACCCTACTTATTTCTTCTATGTGTTGAAATCCTTGGCATAATGATAAGAGAAAATAAACTGATTAAAGGTATTAATATTAATAATACAGATCATAAAATTGCACAGTTTGCAGATGACACCCAACTGATGACCAAAGGAGATAGAATATCGTTTGAGGAGATCATAAGGACAACTGACTCGTTTAGTAGTTTTTCAGGATTATATATGAATGCAGGTAAAACTCAAGCAATATGGCTGGGTAGCAGAAAACAATGTCAAATTAGATATCTACCTCATTTAAAAATGGTATGGAACCCACCAAAATTTAAAATCTTAGGAGTGTGGTTACTGTTGATTTAGAAGAATGTGAGGAATTAAACTATAAAGACAAAATGTCTGAAATTAGAATGTTATTTAGAATATGGATAAAAAGACCGATTACCCCTTTAGGAAGGATAGCTGTTCTCAAGTCACTGATTTTATCAAAAATAACCCAGTTATGGATGTTTCTACCAAATCCACCTGATGAATATATTGATGAGCTGCAGAAGGCATGTTTCAAGTTTATTTGGAACAAAAAACAGGATCGAATAAGTAGAAAAACAGTAATTAAAAGTACAATATTAGGAGGATTAGGAATGTTTGACATCAAACAATTTATTAAAGGTCTTAAACTGAGCTGGATACGTAAATTAAAGTTTTCAAACCATAAATGGACAATAATAATAAAAGAAAGCAATCCAGTTATCAAAGATATTGATAGATATGGACCCTGTCTACCAACACCTAATGATAAGAATAAGTTCTGGATCCATGTTTTCCAAGCCTACAAAGAATTTTGTCAGAAGGTCCCACTATTAAGTAGTAAAGAAGTTTTAGCAGAACCAATCTTTCTGAACCAAAATATTAAAATTGGAAGTAAGATTTTATCATACAGAAATTGGATGGAAAAGGGGGTCTGGAATATTTCTCATCTAGTGCACAGGGACAGTAGTTTCCTTTCCTATGAAGATTTTAGTCAAAAGCATGGAAATATAACAAATTTCCTTACTTTAAATGGTTGCATAAGGTCAGTTAGAAATTATATAAAAAACCTAAACATTAAAATTGATAATAACACTGCTTTGCAGATGAGAAAATCATTACAAATGATATATTCAGTGAAAAAAGGAACAAAAGTTTATTATGATACTCTAGTTAAAAACAATACGACCCCTAAATGCTGTAAGAAATGGAACGATTTGTTGCAACTGAACATTAATTGGAAACAGACATTTCACAAAATACACAAAATAAGTGATGTTAACTTAAAATGGTTTCAAATAAGATTAGTTCATAGGATTATTGCAACAAACAAATCACTGAAACAGATGAATATCTCTCATAATGATAAATGTAGCTTCTGTGGATCACATCCAGAAACCATTGAACACCTTTTTTGGAGATGTGAGATTGTGCAGAGATTTTGGACTGCTTTCCAAACTGATATTAATAACAAATGCAATAATGTATACAATGCCCAATTATGTGAAGAATTAGTTTTATTTGGAAACTCACACACATTTGCTACAGATGACATTTTAGATTTTATTATTTTACTTGCCAAAAACTTTCTGTACAAATGCAAATTCAATAAACAACCACCACAACTCAATGCATTTAAAACACAGCTCAGATACAGATACAAAATCGAAGAACATGCATCTTATATACTAATGAACCATCATGCTTTCCGTACAAAGTGGAACAGTTACCTTCCAATTATGGAAACTGTTACTTAATCATAATTTCACATGTTCCATAGTTACCATTCTATACAACAGTCCTTACTTTGTACTAATATGTCTTTATTTATTTCTCAATGTGTATTATTTGTTTGTTTGTTTAACTTTTATAGTTCCTGTTGTCTTTACAATGTGACCAATCACAAGTGTTCTTTTCCAATAATGCAGAAGTGATATACTCATGATCATTATTATTATGACATTATAATGTCACCACTCGCTTTCGCCTTACCCTATATACCATTACTATAATAGTTGATACATTTGATGCTGTTGCTATGTCACAACTGGTCTAGGCTATTTACTATTAATGTCATCTTAAATCACCATGATTACTACAATCATTAAGATGTAAGTATTGATTGATTGAATGATTGGACAAATCTTCCTTTCTTCTTTTTATTTTTTTTTTATTTATTTTTTTGTTTGTTTGTTTTTTTGTTTTTGTGTGTGTGTTTGTTTGTTTATTTGCTTGTTGTTGTTGTTATTGCTGTTGATGTTGTTGTTACAGATTTGTTTTGCCTTGCTATAGCCTGTTTTGTTTTATTTTGTCTTATCTATCTCTCTGTAGTGGAAGATGCTACTGTTTGTTGTATACGGTTTGGTTCATACTATTCTCTGTATTGTATACATGTTTTTGGAAAATTAAAAAAAAAAGTTTAAAAAAAAAAAAAAAAAAAAACAAACATGGTGAGTTATGTTTTTGTCTCTACAGTGATCATGGGTGTTTGTAAGCTCTGTCATGTGCGCTCGACAAACCCTATCGTGTTGAAGTGGGGACAGTTTGTGAATTCATACAAAAGAAAACAGACGTGAGTTTTGATAACACACCGGTAACTGTTTTCACCAACACATGTCTTTCTCGGTCTGTGGGACAGTGGCATGTGTGCACTGATGGTCAGATGACTCATTATTTTTTTCTGTGTGGCTCTAGTCAACATAAAGTATGTGATAAAGAGCACACAACTCCTTGTACATTTCCCGGTCAGTCGTCACACACCAACAGGTCTTACTCTTCGGACCGTTATAACTACATATTCACGTGTGAACATGATTTCAGAACAATATCATACACCCTGGTGTGTGACTTTATAATGGATTGTAATGATAAGAGTGATGAATCAATTTGTAAACATCCTCTTTGTAGCAGTGCATTCAGATGCGCCAACAGTCAATGCGTATCGTTTGACAAGGTCTGCGATCGAGTGTTCCACTGTCTGGATGAGTCAGATGAACAAAATTGTCGTGCATATAAACTCACAGATGATCAAAGACAGTTAGGTCCACCTCCAGCGCTTGTTAATTTTGACGGCATCAAATTATTCATCTCCACTCCAATGAATACCAGTGAGTCCTGTCCCAACAGCCACTATCGCTGTCCTGGTGAGGTCAATAACTGCCTACCTGTCTACACACGGTGCAATGGGGTGTACGACTGTAGTTACCACGATGATGAAGAGGGGTGTGAACAACTGAAATGTCCAGGACTTTTTCGGTGCAGATTTCAACAATGTGTTTACATAGTGACCACATGTGTGATGATTGGCCCCACTGCCCAATGAATGATGATGAATTGGCATGTCACATAACCTGTCCTGTGAACTGTCTATGTCAAGGTCACTCTTTTCTGTGTCCTCTGTCTTTTTCTGCAGCACTCTTCCCACAGCTCCGCTACCTGGATGCTACAGGGTCAGGTATGACACTGACTGATGTGAGTCACAATACCCTCCTTATAGCTGCTGTTTTTGCACACTGTTATATATCCCAACTTCCCCAAATAGTCTTGGTAAATATGAGGTTCCTTGATATCAGTTGTAACAAACTGCAGTTTGTCAATCTAACTTCTCTTCTTCGGTTACACAGTCTCCAAGCACTTTCCCTGTCCAACAATCCCCTTACCTCAATCCACGCTGCTCTGTCACCTGTTAACCAGTACAGTGCACTCACAGTGCTGGATCTATCCCACACCATGCTGACAGTGTTCGACTCTAAGGTCCTGTCACTGTTTCATCGCTTAGAGAATCTGAATTTAACGTCCACTTCCATTCACACAATCAACTCAGATGGGTTTCGGTTCACACCGCAGTTAACTGAACTCTACATGGATGGTAGCCCTGTTAAAGTATTTCCGCCTGACATATTTAAAGCTGTTTTTAAACTGTGCGTTTTTACCACACAGAACTATAAACTTTGCTGCAGTGAAATACTTCCCTACACCTTTGATGAAGCCGATTCAGTTTGCATTGCCCCAAAAGATGAAATTTCTTCATGCAAAGATCTGCTGCAGTCGTGGGTGTACCGTGGGTTTCTGTGGTTGGCTGCCTGTCTCTCTCTGACTGGTAATGTCTTCTGCTGTTGTGCTCGTGTGTTTTTGAAGCATATGACGTTTTCAAGTGGATTCAGTGTGTTTGTCTTAAGCCTAACCATGGCTGATTTTTTAATGGGTGTGTACATTGCTATTATTGGAGTGGCTGATGAACGATTCCGTGGACAATACCTCGACCTCCACAATGATGACACATGGAAAAACAGTATAAACTGTAAGGCAGCTGGCTTTTTGTCTCTGTTGTCCAGTGAGGTGTCAGCCTTTAGCATCTGTCTCATTACATTGGATCGTTTTATTGTCCTTCGCTTTCCTTTTAGCACCAAGAGGTTTGACAGAACATCAGCAACAGTGACTTGTGTCTGTACTTGGTTGATTGGCTGGTTTGTAGCCTTGGTTCCATTACTTCCAGTCACATCGCACTGGGAATTCTATAGCCAGACGGGCATTTGTATCCCTTTGCCTGTAACAAGACGAGACTTTAAAGGGAAAATTTATTCTCTCGGTATTCTAATCTTCCTTAATTTCATAATATTTCTATTCATTTGCGCTGGTGAGGCATTCATCTATTGGTCAATACGGTACAATGCTCTGAAGACTGATTCTACAAAAACGTCACGGGACATTACTATTGCTCGGCGACTGATCACGATTGCAGTGACTGATTTCATGTGCTGGTTTCCCATCGGTTTGTGTGGGACGCTGGCTTTGGCAGGATTTGCCATTCCTGCAGAAGTGAACGTGGCCATGGCTGTTTTTGTTTTACCTTTAAATTCTGCTGTGAATCCTTTCATGTATACGCTCAACACTTTGGCTGAAAAGAGAAGGAAAGCGAATGAAACGGAGCTTCGTAAATGGCTGGAATCCCATTCAGAACTAATTGATGAATATTGCACAAACTGAAATGACTCTTTACATCATCATGATGCTTTGACCAATATTTTTCATGGAATCCCCCCCCCCTACCCCCTGTCTCTCTCTTTCTCTTCTCTCTTTCCCTCTTTCTTTGTATCGTTCTCAGTTGGTCTCTCTCGCTCTGTCTCTGCCCCTGTCTCTCTCAGATTTCCCACGCATGAAATGAAAAGGAATTTGCATTCGAATGAATGGCTGCCCTAAACAGACAACTCACACACACACACGCGCGCTGTACATTAAAACTATAGGTGTTTCAAATTTCAAGAATTGTTAAGAGAAATGTTGAAAATTCACAAATTGTATTCTGGGTTTTACTGAAGGTGATATTCCACCTGTTTCCCAACACTCATAATGGGACAATAGGCTGAAAATGCGTATGACCATTATGACAAACGTGTAACATTTGTTTCGTGAAGCCACCAGCCCATGGCAGTCAGGACTGCTGAAGGGACAGTGTTCTGTTCCATCTCGTCCACCTTCACACCCTGACTTCAGATTGCTGTTCAGATAACGTTGAAAACTAGCGTAGTAAATTACAGAACAGTTGAAAAGGGATTTTGTTAACTTTACAGCCTGATTATTTACTGACAGCATTGACAGATATATTTTCAGACCAGGATGCGAGTCTTCCCAAAAGTGAAGGGTGGATCTTTAGGTGTTTCATTTTCTCAAGAAAGGGTCATTGCGTTCGGTCAAATCCATACACGCGACATCACATCTCCTCAGCAGATACCTGACCAGCATCATAACCCAACGCGCTTTGTCAGGTCTTTAGTGCATGCATCTATATTTGTGTACCCATCAGAGTGGATTTTTATCCACAGCATTTTAAAGATAACATCATTGCCAGCTATGGGGGATCCTTCTCCACACTGTTGACTGTGTCTTCTCTGAGCAACAAGAAAGATAAATAATGTACGGTAGGAAATAACATCGCCAGGAAGCTACAAGATCAGGCTCTTGTGTGTGCTGACATATTCCATCTTCATGTCCGCATGGGAGACATGGACCCTCATCGCGGATTTGGAAATCAAAGCCACTGAAATAAGGTGTTATAGCATTGTTATACATGATCGTCAGGTCAGGTCTCTACCTGCCACAGGTACCATGTAACCCTGTGCTACCTGTCACATGCGGGCAGATGGAGCTCGACAGCCCGGGAAGGCAGTCCATCTAAGACAAGGAAAAGTCTGAAGTAAAACCCATGAAGTGCTAAGGAATGCAGGACAGTCTCGACATGCATTGACCCTGGGTCCATGGCCATGTCCCGACTTTCAGTAGCCGCGCCCCCGTGCCTCCGAGGAAGGTTTTTGAGCCAGAGGCTAGGACAAGGACAGTCTGATATAAAACCTACGACCTGAGGACCTCACTGTCACCGTCCCAGCTTGCTAGGCTATGGCAGATGAACCACGGGTGTAAAGGGTGGGGCCAGTACTGCGCACACTGCACTCCACCTAAAAATTCCATTGCGCAGGCTTGAAGGACACGTCCACGTCCGCGCCACCAACTATTCCAAGCCCTGTAGCGAAAGGGGCGAAAACGGCAGGTGGAAGATGTCACTGGAAGCCGCAGTTCCAATCCTGCATGCAGGCGGTTCAGGATATTGGTCGCCTGATTGTTGACCCGGGGGTGACAGCATCACTCGGCAGCACCCTGAACGACCAAGCAGCCTTTTCTAGGGACAGCACTGCTTGCTCCACACGGAGAGGGGCCTAGAAAAGGTGGTCCAAACAAATGCTCATCTCCATACCCCCCAGTTGGCTAGCCGCGGTCAACGGGCATCTCCAAACGCGGTCGAACAACAATAGAGAAGAAAAGGCCGGCACCTGCCTCACAATTAGGTGCAAAAGGACTAAAGGTAGCATGCTGGAACATCCGAACCATGCGTGACTCTGCAGACAGCAACCACCCAGAAAGGCGTTCCGCTCTAGTCGCACACGAACTTCAGAGACTGAACATTGACATTGCTGCCGTCAGCGAAGTCCGCTTTGCAGGGAAAGGCAGCCTCCAGGAACACGGCGCTGGGTACACCCTCTACTGGTCAGGCAAGCCAGAGACCGAGAGACGCCTCTATGGCGTAGGCTTTATGGTCAGGAGCACCATTGCCTCCAAGCTTGAAAACCTGCCAACAGTACACTCACCGAATTATGTCCATGCGCCTCCCACTACGGAACAAACAGCATGCCACTCTGTTCAGCGTGTACGCTCCAACCCTCCAAGCGGACCCCACAGAAAAGGTCAAGTTTTACACTGATCTGCGCAACCTCGTTCAGAACACCCCTGCTGACGACAAGGTCATCATCCTTGGCGACTTCAATGCCAGAGTTGGCCAAGATTCAGAAGCCTGGAAAGGAGTCCTTGGCAAGCATGGCGTTGGTAATTGCAACGACAATGGGCGCCTTCTTCTCGAGTTCTGTGCAGAGCAGCAGTTTACCATCACCAACACCATTTTCCAGCAGAAGGACAGCCTGAAGACAACGTGGATGCATCCTCGGTCCAAACATTGGCACCTCATTGATTACATCCTGATGCGCCAGAGAGACGTACGAGACGTCCTACACACCCGAGTGATGCCCAGCGCGGAGTGTCATACTGACCACCGCCTCGTCCGCAGCAAGCTCAGGCTCCACTTCAAGCCCAAACCAAAGAAAGGAGGAGCTCCTAGGAAGAAATTCCAGGTCGGCAACTTTCAGTCAGCTGAAGTGAAAGCTGAATTCCAGGCGAAGCTTCAGGACAAACTTGAAGACCCCAGTTGTCCCACAGACCCCTCTCCAGAAGCACTATGGGCACAGCTGAAATCAGCCATCCTGCAGTCCTCTGAAGAAGTCCTAGGGTTCTCGTCGAAAAAGAACAAGGACTGGTTTGACGAAAACAACCAGGAGATCCAAGAATTGCTGGCGAAGAAGAGATCAGCCCACCAGGCTCACCTTGCACAACCGTCTTGTCCGGTGAAGAAAGCAACCTTCCGGCTCATATGCAGCAACCTCCAGCGCAAGCTTCGTAAGATTCAAAATGGGTGGTGGACCAACCTGGCAGAGAGGGCTCAGCTTTGTGCAGACACTGGTGACTACCGGGGCTTATACGAAGCCTTGAAGGCGGTGTACGGTCCCTCATACCAGGTCCAGAGTCCTTTGCGCAGCGCAGACGGCCAGGCGCTCTTCACAGACAAGACGTCGATCCTGAACAGGTGGTCGGAACATTTCCAGGCCCTCTTCAGCGCCAACCGCACGGTTCAAGACTCGGCAATTCTCCGCATCCCACAACAGCCAGTGAAATTACAACTGGACGAGCTACCAACCCTAGAAGAGACTGTCAAGGCCATTGAACAGCTGAAATGTGGCAAGGCAGCAGGGGTTGACGGAATTCCGCCGGAGGCGTGGAAGAATGGAGGCCCAGCACTACACTCCAAACTCCACAACCTCTTTGTCTGCTGCTGGGAGCAAGGCAAACTACCACAGGACCTCCGTGACGCAGTTATCATCACCCTGTATAAAAACAAGGGAGAAAAGTCGGACTGCTCCAACTACAGGGGGATAACTCTGCTCTCCATCGCAGGCAAGATCCTCGCCAGAGTCCTCCTAAATCGGCTGGTGCCTACTATCGCCGAAGAACATCTCCCAGAGAGTCAGTGTGGCTTTAGAGCCAACAGAGGCACCACTGACATGGTCTTCGTTCTCAGACAGCTACAAGAAAAATGTCGGGAACAGAACAAAGGACTGTATGCGACATTCGTTGATCTCACGAAAGCTTTCGACACCGTGAGCAGAAAAGGTCTGTGGGAGATCATGAAACGTCTAGGATGCCCCCCAAAATTCCTCAGCATGGTCATCCAACTACATGAGGAACAGCGTGGACAGGTCAGACACAGCAACGACCTTTCAGAGCCCTTCCCAATTGGAAATGGAGTGAAACAAGGTTGTGTCCTCGCGCCGACCCTCTTCACGATCTTCTTCAGCATGATGCTCCAACAGGCCACTGAAGATCTTGGCGACGACGACGGTATCTTCATCAGATACCGCACTGATGGCAGCCTATTCAACCTGAGGCGGCTACAGGCCCACACCAAGACACTGGAGCAACTCATCAGAGAGCTTCTGTTTGCCGACGATGCTGCCCTCGTCGCCCATACAGAAGCGGCCCTGCAGCGTATAACGTCCTGCTTCACAGAGGCTGCGCAGCTCTTCGGCCTAGAAGTCAGTCTGAAAAAGACGGAAGTTCTCCACCAGCCTGCCCCACAGGAAGAATTCCACGCTCCTCACATCAACATCGGTGAGACAGAGCTGAAGTCGGTCCACCAGTTCAGCTACCTAAGCTGCACCATCTCGTCTGACGCCAAGATCGACAAGGAGATCGACAACAGACTTGCAAAGGCAAACAGCGCATTCGGCAGGCTGTACAAGAGAGTGTGGAACAACAAACACCTGAAGAAAGACACAAAGATCAGTGTGTACAGAGCTGTTGTACTGCCCACCCTGTTGTATGGCTCCGAAACCTGGGTCACCTACCGGCACCACATACGACTGCTTGATCGCTTCCACCAGCGCTGCCTTCGGACCATCCTCAGCATCCACTGGAGTGACTACATCACAAATGTCGAGGTCCTGGAGCAGGCAAAGACTATCAGCATCGAGGCAGTGCTGCTAAAGACCCAGCTACGTTGGGCAGGGCACGTGTCCAGGATGGAGGACCACCGCCTGCCCAAGATCGCGCTGTATGGCGAACTGTCCACTGGCCACCGTGACAGAGGAGCACCCAAGAAGAGATACAAAGACTCCTTGAAGAAAGCTCTCGGTGCCTGTCACATTGACCATCGCCAGTGGTCCGCAGTAGCCGCTGATCGAGAGACCTGGCGACGCACCATCCACCAAGCTGTCTCCTCCTTCGAAAACAACCGCAGGGCCAGCCTTGAGGACAAACGCAGAAGGAGGAAGAACCACGACGCTGCAGCCGCGAACCCAGACCAGACTTTCCCTTGCAACCGCTGCGGCCGACTCTGCTTTTCCCGCGTTGGCCTTGTCAGCCATGAGCGTGCCTGCATCAGACGTGGACAACGCCCTTCCTAGATCTTCGTTAGCGAAGCCAGGCCATGAATGATACATGATCGCATCACCAATATTGAAGTGTCCCAACCCAGCCGTCTCCAGCAGGTGTTTTTTTTTTTTTTTTTTTTTTTTTTTTTTAATATATATATATATATATTTTTTTTAATTGTTATGAATATTTGCTTTCCTCCAATGTATGTATGTATGTATTATAAAACTCTCTCTCTCTCTCTTTCTCTCTTTCTCCCTTCTTGGTGTGACTATGAAGATTTCCCCCCGATATATTCAGTCCAGATTTGGTATTGGTAGACAATGTATTTCCTGTGGAAATGAAAATGTTAAAGTTTAGCACGGTCACACACACACACACACACACACACACGCACGCGCGCGCGAACATCGGGTTATTACATGAACACACACACACACACACACACACAGTATAATTCTTCACTCTTAACTGTCATTTCTGTATACCTACCTCAGGGTCCAAATGACTTTAATACAGAGTGGATTCGAACATTACGGACAGACCAGGACAAAAAAGTTCTCATCACGGGAGACTTCAATGCACACTCGCCATTTTGGGAGAAAGACTGCCAGTCGATCACTAGCAATCGTTTTATTGAAAACATTGTAGATACTTCTTTATACCTACTTAACGATGGCAGAATAACACGGATACCAGACAATCCAAGTCATAGAGCAACTGCCATAGATCTCACTTTAATCTCACCAGATCTGGCACCAATATGTGACTGGAATACACTGGATGACACTCTTAATAGTGATCATTTGCCTATTATAATAAGACTTGAATCTAAAATGCCTCAGTCAATAGATCCAAACGAGGATAAGATCCCAAAATATAATTACTGACATGCGAACTGGGATAAATTCACAAGTTTACTTTCATCGTTTCAAATTTGCAACATAAACGATACAGACATCAACAGTTTATATTCGATATTTACAAATGTAGTCATCGCCGCTGCAAATGAATCTACACCCAAGTACAAATCGGTTAAAGATCATAAGCACTCTGGTAATATCTGGTGGAATGAGGCTTGTGAAGCAGCAAAGAAAGAAAAGAAGTCAAAATTCAAAGTATACTTAAAAGTACAATCCATCCCAAATAATTTAGAGATGAAAAAGGCTAAAAATAAAGCAAATAGTGTTAACGCACAAGCGAAAAGGCAGTACTGGTCGTCTTTCTGCACAAATGAAGTTTTCAATCACAAAGATATGCAAAAGGTATGGGAAAAACTAAAATCAATGAAAAATGGAATATATTTACCACAATGCCCAATTAAACTGGACCATACAGATCTACCTTCGAATATTGAAAAGGCAGAAGTTTTTGCTGACATGTTTGGTAATCATAGTAGAAACACTGGTTTGTCAGAAGAAAATAGAAAGTTCAGAAAAAGCCAAGAGAAAAATGAAATATACCAAGGTTCAGAGAGCGTAAATCACCTATATATAAATAGTGAAATAACACCAGATGAAATAAAGGAATGTCTCTCAAATCTCGGCAGCAAAAAAACAGCAGTTGGTTTAGACGGAATTTCAAACGAAATGTTGAGACATTTGCCTGGAAATTTGACTGATTTCTTACACTCAATTTTAAAGAAATGTTGGTCTGATGGTGACATTCCTCTTGTATGGAAACAATCAATTGTTGTCCCAATACACAAACAGGGCAAACACAGAACAGATAAAAACAGTTATCGACCAACTGCCTTAACATCGCATGTATGCAAACTAATGGAAAAAAATTGTTCTAAAAATTATTGTGAGAAGCATAGTGTAATTCCTGTAAACCAAGCTGGCTTTAGAAAAGGTAGATCCTCCACAGAACATCTAGTCAAACTGACTACACAGGTAAAGCAACAGTTTGCAAGGCGAAAAAACGTACTAGCGACTTTTTGATGTGAAAAAAGCATACGACCAAGTGTGGCATGCTCGACTTTTATATAAACTGAAAAATATCGGTATCACAGGCAACATGTATGATTATATTAGAAGTTTCTTATCAGATAGATTTATACAAGTAAGAATAGGAAATACCTACTCAAACCCCAGACAATTACATATGGGGTTACCACAAGGATCAGTAATTTCGCCAATTTTATTCAATATATTATTAGCAGATCTACCTAACAAGCTACCTAAAGATACAGTCTTGGTTCAATTTACTGATAACATTTGTTTATGGATGAAGGTGACAATGAAAAATAAAACGCCTACTAGGACACTGAATTACATAAAGAAAACATACCAGCGGGAACTTGATAAAATCAGCAACTGAATGACGGAAAATGGCTTATCATTGTCCTTAGAAAAAACAAATATGATGCTATTTAATACATGATCAGACCCAGAAAAGCTCCCTGTGTTTACAATAAATGGTTCTATCATCAGATATACACAATATGTTAAATTTTTGGGAGTCTATATTTCTTCAAAGCTTTCGTGGAATTATCATATTGACTATATACTAAACAAAGCAAGAAAAGGTCTAAATTTCCTTAAAATAATTTGTAAACAGCACCGGGGGCAAGATACCAAAGCGTTGATATCTCTTGCAACCTCTCTCGTACGTTCACGCTTGACATACGCTCAAGAGGTATTTTTCAGTGCTCCACTGCATTTGTTAAAGAAGCTGCAAAGCATCGATTGTAAGGCTTATAAACTTGCTCTAGGTGTGCCCATTTTTACATCAAATTTAGGGACTACAGAGAAGCAGGTGTTTTATCTCTTGATGAACAAAGGAAAGCTTCAGCCGCGAAATTCGTTATCAAATCTTTCGCATATGAAACCTTTTCAAAAGAAGAAGCTAATTTAAGTTCACAAAAAGATTTTGCTAAACGAGCTAAGACGATACAGTCTATGACATCCATCAATACATTTGCATCAGATATCATTAGTGCTACGGAATCAAAAGACAAGCAAATTGCAAAAAATACCTACTTTTTCACCAGTCCCTGAATGGGAGCAGTGTAAAGCTACCTTTGACATGGATTATACAGATTTATCCAAGAACCAGTCACCATTTTTGTTAAAACCTGAAGTGCTCTCCCATATAGAAAATCAATATTCTAATTATCTAAAAATATACACAGACGGATCTGTTCTAGAAGATGGTAATTTAGGAGCGGCTTTTGTAATTCCTTCATTTAGATTAGAAAAAAAATATACTATATTGGTAGACAATATTCCATTTTCACAGCTGAAAGCCATACTTATGGTCTTAAATTATATTTCAGACATTCCGAAAACTGTCAGTGAAATTCTATTAAGTGTAGACTTGAAGTCAGTATTAAAAGCTATAGAATCTCCAAATTCAAAGAAGCGAATAGAGATGACAATGGAAATAAAGCGTATTATTCACCAACTGACAAAACAGGGCATTAAATTAACTTTCTGTTGGGTACCTTCGCACTGTGGAATATCTTCAAATGAGTGGGTAGACCAAGCAGCTAGAAGAGCAGCACGTAATTTCGAAGGCGCAATACAACTTGACATCCAGTCAGATCTACATGAATACATTAGTTGTATAGAAAATGTATCTAGAAATCGATTTAAGAAATTACTTATAGATTCAAATAATCAATATTACCAATGTTGTTTAAACACAAAGAATGCAGCTAATCCCAAACATTTTCTAAATTTGACACCAGCAGCACATTCAAGACAAATTACAAGTCTAATGTATAGAATTCGTTTAATGCCTTTCGTAAAAAAAATTCTAAAAATATAAAATGTATATGCGGTAAGCAAATAACTGTAAGTCATCTATTCATTCATTGTCCGAGCATAAGACAGTTAATTCCTAAAGATGTAGTTGATGACTTTTCTTCCAATATTTCATTAGCCACTGAAAAGATTTTGAATGATTATTCATTGCTTAGAATGTTTTCGGAAATTTTAAACTCCAGTCCAGTTGGTATCCTCCTTTGATGTGTTATAATTAATGTTGTTATTTATATTTACATTGTTATAGGTTAATACTTGTTGATATGCATATACATATTCTCCTTCCCATGACACCTCATTCAATACACACCACAATCTCTTTAGACCTTTTTCTTATAATATACTTTTCCTCTGATACATAACATGAATATTTTTTTTTACACTA
>NC_134889.1:31144448-31164448 GCF_041734735.1 Babylonia areolata
AGATAAATTGAACGATTAGTTTTAGTTCCAACACACAGTGGAGGATAAAGGTGGCAGTATAGTTAAGACGCTCGTCTCTCAATACACAGTCCGTGAGGGTCCTGTTTGAATCTCGCTTTCGCCCTTTCTCAAACGTTTGACTGGAAAATCCAACGGAGTGTCTAGTCATTTGGTTGAGACAATAAACCGACGTCCCGAGTGCAGCACGCACCTGGAGCACTGGAGCAAAAGTGTTGTCGTCTGGCAAAATTCTGAAGGTCCATAAGTATATATATATATATATATATATATATATATATATATATATATATATATATATATGCACTCAAGGCCTGACTATGTGCCTTGAGTCATGCTGGCGGTCAGGCATCTGCCTAGCAGATGTGGTGTAGCGTGTATGGATTAATCCGAACGCAGTGACGCCTCCATGAGAAACAGAAACTGAAACACCTCTCAACAATCAGCGTTTCACAACCTTTCTATTGACCGTAAATCGAATTACTAATTATGGCGGTTTCATTTTGAAGATTAACTTCCAATCTGAAATCAATTCACCACAGTATAAAATTAATCAAATCAGTTCATTGCCGGCAAGCTCTAACAGTTTGATTAAAAGATTGTTGTACAACTGTTGTAACCATGCAAGATACTAAATTGAATTAGTGACTGAAATAGGGATCACTATAAATAAAACGCTGGCTGGTTAATTTGAGCGAGTGGAGTGGTATTGGCCATGTGTCGATAATGAAAATCTGCTTTACATAATTGAAATATCATACCTGTTTCAATCAAAACACTGTAATGGCGTGGTTTTAAGTTAAACAATATGAGCTCACATACACATATACAATCAATAAAATATTTGTGAGGAACAGCAACACGGGTCAGTGGTTGTACACTGCTGCTGTCTGCTGCGGTCAGTTGCTGCATCAGTTGAAACTGCACATTAGTTGGTAACAAGCAGTGCATTGTTACATCTGGACTTGCAATGTTACATCTAGAGTATCAAGGCTTGAAGGCTGGAGTTTTCTGATTTCATTGTTGAAACAGGTGTTTTACAGAAATGTGTGCTAAAGTTCTCATTGATTTACATTGTATCTGCATCTGTTGTTATTCATATGATTGATGGTTTTTCAAATGTATATATTGTCAGAGAATATTGTCTTTGTTTCCAAACATTTTGATCTTTTTTTAATATTTCCGATTTATGTTCATTAAAAATGTATCTCTTAATTCTTGGCATCCTATGTCTTATTTGTTTTAGAAGAGAGAAAGAGAGAGAGAGAGAGAGAGAGAGAGAGAGAGAGAGAGAGAGAGATGACATGACACAACATTATATGACATGAAGATTTATTGTGAAATGCATTTACAACCATCTTGACAAGGCGGGGATAAGAGCAGAAAATAAACAAATACAACGAACCATCACACAGGGCCATAACTGATTACAAAAAAAGGAAGGAAAACAAAAACAAACATCACAAAGACCATCCATGGTCATAAATCATTTACTTGTATATTCATCCTTGTTTCCATTTCTTCAGTGGTATATTCTATGATCTCTCTCTCTCTCTCTCTCTCTCTCTCTCTCTCTCTCTCTCTCTCTCTCTCTCTCTCTGTACACAATACATACATACATATGTATGCACATTTCACAAGATTATTTATACTCTCTGCCCATTATCCGTGGCTTTCTGCTTGTACTTAAATGCTGTAGTAAGAAATTAATGTGGATACAACTGTTAATGTTATTTCATTTCTTTTATTGAGCACGAGTCAATAAACGGGGCTTAATTCTTCAGTGCACTGATATATTTGGATCTGACTATCTGCAGGACTATGGAAAACAACAACAAAACTGTTGGGCAATCCATGTTTTTTGTTTTTGTTTCAGACATGCAAACCATACTTCATTCAGTATCACTGAATTCCATGGTATCAAAAAATTGTAAAAAAAAAAAAAAAAAAAAAAGCGCAAAACGAATAAAGCCGGCTGTATCTCATGATTGATTTCTGAATGCAAGTCTTGTTTAAAGTAGCCAAAATATATGTAAAAAAAAATGACAAGAAGTCATTTTTATATCCAACTCTTTGGCATGGTCAAGCATATCAGAGATCATTCTCATTCAAAGTTGTCTGTATTTTCCAAACTCAATAAAATTTTCTAAGTTTATTTTTGTGATTCGAGCATTTCATGCATTTGTCTGCAGATTTCAGTTGTAAGCAGTCTGGTTAATATGAACCAGTATTCAAAACATTTCAACACAATTATAATGATTAGAGGATAAGAGTTATCTGGTGGTCTCTATATTTGAGGAGTACATTGGCACGTTCGGAAATCGTTAAATGAAAATGTATGCGCCTTTAATTCTGGCAAAAAGGTCCTACTAAAACCCCCAATTTTAGAAGCATACGGAAGCATTGGTTCTATTTTGAAGAAAAAAAGAGAGAGAGAGAGACAGACATACAGACAGACTGACAGACAGACAGACAGAGACAGAAAGAATAGCACCATTTCATATTTGCTCGGGGATCGTGAAAGAAGCTGATGGTGAGGGATGAGAGGTAAGCTCATCTGTGTTGAAACCCGGTGTGTGATGTTCGTTTCCTGTTGCTCTGAGATGTTGGGATTCAGTGTGACATTAGGATGGGGGAGTGGACGTTAATGTGTTAAGTGGTTCCCGAGGGGAAAGGTGAGTAGTCACCCCCCCCCCCCCCCCGCACCCCCCCCTCCCCAACACACACGTGCGCATGGTGGTGAATATAGAATCCCTCATAGTGTAGAGGCCTTTACTGATGTCTGACATAGCTCATGTTCTGTCTCCTGAATGAAACTCGTCAGATGTCTCGGTCATAGCAGTGACTTGTCTCTCACAGTACATGCCTGAGAAATACCACTTGCAGACTGATGGTGATCCCAGTGTCAACATGCAGAAGAAAATGGATTAAATGACTTCTATTCCCTGTGAGTATAGAGTGACATTCATATCACAAGGAAAATAAAATGTAGAAAGATGGTACACACACAAATAACAAAAACAAAGCATACGAATAACTAAATGAACAAAAATTGAAAAAAAACACCAAAAACAGACAAACAAGCAAACAACCGGTCATTGCATCTCACGCTTTGGGATCTAAAGGAATACAAGGGAGGTCAACATGTTTGCACAGTGTGACTGATCAGCTCACTTGTCCCATTGCCCCAAGCGTTATTTGGTAAACGACCACTAACTCAGGGTACGTACTATGTGTGGTATTCTTTACATACCCTCCCCTATAGTCGTATTCAAGACAGATTCATTTTGCCTGAAGCAAATTTAATTTGCTTTTGACGCAGGTTGGACCCACGGGTACAGTTTAACATACAAAACTTCGTTTTCAAAACACCGTGTTGCACAGGTATGCGTTTACCCGCAGGCACAATGTTCTCTTCATTCCAGCTCCCAATTGACTAAATAACAAAGATGAATGAAAAACTGCAGAGGTGGGGGTTATAGAAAGGGGTGCTGTGGAACAGAATGACTCCCTCTATATATGTCCTACCGGGAGCATCTTGTGTACGAAACAGTTCTCTACAAGTAAAAACAGCATACTCTCCTAATGATAGATGTTGATATCGTTAAAGGAGCTGGATTTTACTTTTTACTTGGATTCTACTTGAGAGTTGAATCATGACAGTAAGGCTGGAATTTGATTGGAGTGGAGTTTGTCTTGCCCGAGTTACATACCCACTCTGTCGGCCAAAAGAGGGGTTTGGGGCAGCTGGTATTTGGATGGTTCCCAAAGGTAGCTAACACCCATGGCTGCACCACTATGAACCAGTGCAATCTTGCCTCCTAAGTCATAGTCCTTCAAAAAAAAAAAAAAAAAAAAAAAAAAAACTAGGCTGTAAATGACCTCGCATTGCAGTGCAGAAACTATTGATCAAACAGCTCTCACTTTGCTGTTGGCCCATCTGTAGACTTTTGTCAGTCTGTGATATAAGCTAAGCATTGGATGAATACATCAATGGCAAGTGCAAATCTTTTATGTGTGTAGACAAGAGTTCAACCAGGAGTACACCTATGATATGCAGGAAATTACTCTGCAAAGGATTTATGTGACATACATAATGGCGTTCTATGTTCAGTCTGAGGACATGCAGTTCATTATGGACAGGCTCTCAACATCCTGCAGGTGCTTTGGTCTCACCATCAGCCTCAGCAAGACCAGTCCATGTACCAACCAGCTACCTCACAAAACGCCAGTGCCTCCCCCACACCTGCAATCAAGATCAACGACACAGAGATCAAGTCAGTTGACAAGTTTTGCTACCTGGGCAGCACCCTATGCACCAACAGAGCCTCTGATGCTCTAGTGGCATAAAGACGATTGAAAACAAGAGAACGCTGGCCATAAAGGAGAAGCGTAAGCGAAGGAAGCAGGGCTCAACTTCTGGAGACGTTTTCCCTTGAAACACCTGTGGGAAGTGCTGCGCATCCAGAATCAGCTTCTTCTCCCATATGCAGACACACACCGACAGACAAGCTTCCGTGCCTACTCATCCGTCGGTCCGACGGGAGACTCCATCATCATCATGTTCAGTCAGGTGTCTTTCAAGAAGTATTTCTGTAACACTCTGTGTGCAGTCAGGAGTCCTCCAGTGAATATATCTGTGACATGCACAACAGAACTCTGTGTTCAGTCTGGAGTTATCAAAGGAGTGTTTCTGTGACATGCACAAAAGCACTCTGTGTGCAGTCAGGAGTCCTCCGAGGAGTATATCTGCGACATCCACAAAAGAAGTCTGTGTTCAGTCAGGAGCTCTCCATGGAGTATATATGTGATGTGTACAAACGCACTTATAGGCGTACATATGTGAGGGAATCATTGGATGACGTAACAGGTTTTAAACCCTTCAAAAACAGCAAATGGCTCCCAATTGAATTCCATCAATCGAGTTCATTTATTGTGTCTTTGCAACACGCGAATTTCATTTATCTAATGAAAATTGTCACTTGCAGTGACTTACAATGACTGGCTCTGTGCCATTCTACCTCTCTGAGGGTATGCACGTAATACCTGGTTGAAGGGAAGAGTTGAAAAGGGATGGGGAGGGATGGTATGTTTTTCATGTCTTCTTGGTGTATGTGCACACACACACACACACACACACACACACACACACACACACACACACACACACACACACACACACACACACAGCACAACACAACACACACACATACACACACACACACACACACCCACAACACTCGCACACGTACACACACACACACACACACACACACACACACACACACACACACACACACAAGAAAGGCCCATTACTTCTTTGTCCATTTCTAGATGGCACAACTCAACAACTAGTGGTAGACTTGTGACAACAAAAAAGTCTACAGTGCTTTGTTGTGGTTGTCCATCATTCTGTATATCTGGATCAGCTTCCTTGCATTGCAACCATAATCATCACAAGAACATTGTTTGCCCACCATGGCATTCCTGAATGACTTC
The DNA here is from genome assembly GCF_041734735.1 of Babylonia areolata. Lineage (NCBI taxonomy): Eukaryota > Metazoa > Mollusca > Gastropoda > Neogastropoda > Buccinidae > Babylonia > Babylonia areolata. Next base: position 31,149,966 of record NC_134889.1, read on the forward strand.
TTACAGAACATAATCACTAGTTGATTGCCACTGAACTTTCCACAGGCACAGCGTGTTGTAAGGGAGGTGAAGAAAATCATTTTTATTGCATTACAGTAAGTTTCAGTTTCAGTTTCAGTAGCTCAAGGAGGCGTCACTGCGTTCGGACAAATCCATATACGCTACACCACATCTGCCAAGCAGATGCCTGACCAGCAGCGTAACCCAACGCGCTTAGTCAGGCCTTGAAGAAAAAAAAAAAAAAAAAAAAAAAAAAAAAAAAATATATATATATATATATATATATATATATATACATATAAGCTTACATGAATAAATAAATAATAATTTTGATATAAAAAAGGTAGTAGTAATGAAATTAATGATAAAATAATAATAATAATAATAATAATAATAATAATAATAATAATAATAATAATAATAATAAATACATAAATAAATAAGACAACAATGATGATAAATAAGCAAATAAATATAAAACATGAAGACACACATTCACACATACACCCACACATGCATAACAGATATGCCCCAAAAACGCAGTTTCACAGACATGAAAGCACAGTCAAATCCATATAAACGTACATGAGCTCCAACACACAGACACAGACACACACACACACACACACACACACACACACACACACACACACACACACACACACACACCACACAAATTACCCTGCACCTCCTCTACCCCCTCCTCCACACACTCATTTCTAGTCTATGTATCGCAGCTTCCACGGCACACACACACACACACACACACACACACACACACACACACACACACACACACACACACACACACACACACACACACACACAGATGAACGCTTACTTGTACAAGCACACACACACACGCCCATATCTCCCACCCCCAACCCCACACACATATATACAAAGATATAATATATACGTTGCTCCCACAGTGTAGGCATGCATACACTCACATACCTCATCCTCTACCTCACCTCCCTGCACCCCCACCTCCCCCTCACACACACACACACACAACACACACACACATGCACAAAACTCTCCTGACACTTGTGTACACTTACACTCTCACGCATGCACAGACCCATACATACACTCAAACACACACATACACACACGCACAGAGGCTGCCACTGATTGGCCGCAAGAGGGATGGGAAAAGATCTCTGATGCCAAGAACGTGGCGTCTAGTGTGTTGCTCAGTCTATTGTATTTGGAAAAGCCCACAGAGACTCTGTTCCGTTTTGAAGAAATTTGCGCAATGTTGGTTTGGAAATGATGCCGATATTTGTTTGATTTGCAAAGCATCGTGCTCTACCTTTCATGTTAGACTTACGGCCGCTCCCTCTCTCTGCTTTTATTTCTTTGAGGCGATCGATGGTGTGATGGCCTTGTACCTGTTCTTTTTGATATTCTTTGACTTTTCTGAGGATTTCCGATTTTCCTAGATGTAGGCCGCTCGTTGGTGTTGCGTTACCAGCAAGTCTGTCAGCTCGCTCATTTCCCTTAACTCCTGCATGTCCCGGGCAGTATGACCATGTCAGTTTTTTTATCTGAAAATTGCGCATTGCCTTATGCCACTCTGGGCTTCCCATTCCGTTTTCAATTTTCTGTATGAGGTTCATTGAGTCGGTTAGAATCATGGCATGTTGGTTTCCGTGCGTATGGATGGACGATAGCCACTGGAGGGCATGTGTCACAGCTTCAACTTCCATCGTTAGGCTGGAGGTTGTGACTTTGTAGGCAGCATTCTCTTCCCTAACTGTTTTTCCATTTTGTTTCGCAGTGAATCCCCAACCGGAGTGGTCTTTGGTGACTGAGCCATCTGTGTATATGATCATGTCCTCTTCTTTACTGTTTTCTTCTATGAGTAGCTTCACTTCCACATCAGTTTTGCCCTCTGGCCATTCCTGACAATGTCTTCCTAGAGTGGGTGAAATGGCTGTGTTGAATAGATGGTTGAGGTTTTCGGGGTTTTTCTCCCATTCTTTTGTTTCTTTCAGGTCTTGAAGTCGGCATACTAGCTGGATTGTGTCTTCTGCTTGCCCCATCCATGATCTTCCTCGTCCTAGACGGCTGCCTTTTGGTTCTTTGACTGTGTCATGCAGTGGGTTTTGAGGGTTTTCTAATGCTTTGAAGTAGGTCTTGACCTGTTCTAACTTGTTTCTGGCCTGCACTTAAGGAAGGTCAAGCAGGTATCGCATGGTTTCTGTGGGCGTGTCTTTTGTTGTTCCAAGGATCAGCCTCATAGCTTCATTTTGAACTCTTTCTAATTTTAAGAGGTTGCTTTGAGACGGTGTTGTTAGCCCAAGTCCGTAGTCGATCACACTGAGGACGAGTGATTGGTATAGCAGGAAGAGGTGGCATTGTTCAATACCTTTGGTTGCCATTGCCTTTAAGACTGAAAGGCCTTTTTTGCATTTGATAACAGTATTTTCCGTATGTTTTCTGAAGGTCAGCATCCTGTCGAAGTGTATTCCTAGGTAGTGTAGGCATTCAGTTTTCTCGATCTAAATCCCATCGAATGACACAGAAGGTGGTGATTTGCTCGCGGTTCTGTTGTTGAGGGTGCACAGCAACGTTTGGGCTTTCGCTGGATTGATGGAAGATCCTGTGTCTTTGCACCATTGAGCAATATTGTTTAGTTGTTTCTGGACGGCTTTGGTTCTTTCCTGAGCATCTTTCGAAGTTTTGAAGACCAGGCCATCATCCGCAAGAGTAAGCACCCGAGCTATTCCATTGTTGTTTAAGTCTGCAAGGCCCTTCGTGTAGACACTGTAGAGGACAGGAGAGAGCAGAGACCCTTGTGGCAGTCCCATGGATAGTTTAGAAGGTGCGGACATCCAATCTCCAAGGCGTAGGACGACGGTTCTTTCCTGAAGCGCTGCTGCTATCCATCTTGTCAGTGTCAAACTTACTCCATACCTTAGTAGCAGCTCCATGAGGTGTGCAAACTGGACTTTATTGTAGGCATCTTCAAGGTCGATTGCTACTACTGCTAGTGTTTCTTCTTACCTTTGAAATCCTTCATACACCTCATATGCAAAAGCAGCTGCATTTTCCCATGTGGACTTGCCTGTTCTGTAACCACCTTGATTTGAAGGGAGAATGTGCCTGTGTTCAAGATCATTTACAGTAAGGTAAGCAATAACGAAGTATTTTTCGAAAACATGTTGATCAGAAGTTGTTCGTAATAACTTACAACTCTGAATCAACCTTTCCTTTTTAACAGTTGACGAAAATTTAATTTGTTGTGAAAACATGTCATTGAGAAGTTGTTTGTGATAACTTACAACTCTAAATCAGTGCAATGGATGCCATCACATCAATGGGTGCAGGCCTATCTTAAGTACAAGGCACAATTGTTTATTTATACTTTCAGTTTTGTTCCAATGCCTTTTCGAAACATGCATTGTAAAACGTCACACAATTAACACTAAAGACGACAATGAAACATGACGTAATATGAATGACGTACATATGTAATTAACATATGGGATTAAAACATGCAATTAACTTTTGGTGCGGCGTTTCTTGTATGTGTAAGCCACGGGTTCACCTGCTCTGTACCCGGGTGTGCAGGTGAGAAAATAATGATTTGGGAATATATTTCAGTATAATATTTTAGAGTAGATGGAATATTGTTATAACATAATACTAGTTGGTTTTCAACTTGATTGTAAGATCGTTTATTGTTGTCAGGGTCTTTAGAAGTCAATTCTGTAGTATAGCGACGCGCTATGTGGACTGGAACATACATATTGTCAATTGTGTGGTGATGTAATGTGTGTCGTGCCTTTAACACAGTTAGTGTGAATGTGTGAGTGGATGAGATTAATATCTTTTAGTTTTCTATAAATTCTACTCTCTCTGTGTGTATATATGACGTGACATGTGAGTGAGGATATATTTATTAACACGAGAGCATGCGCTCTGAAAAGGAGTGAGATGCGAATAATTCAATCATAAATTGTTTTTATTTGTGAAAACGTTGCATTACAATCAGCCTGTCCTTTTCAACAGTTTATGAAATTTGTTTCGAAAACATGGTGTTCAGAAGTCGTTTGTGATAACTTACAACTCTGAAACAACCTTTTTCTACAGTTTATTTTTATACTTATTCAACCTTTTACAACGACTTCCTCTGGAACCACGACTCTTCAACTCCCTTCCTTACTGAACAACAGTCAGTGGAGGCAAACAAGTGCAGTACACGAAGCAAAAGGACTTGACAAAATCCAATGGGAAAAAAAGATGCGTTTGGCGTGTATTGATTATTAACAGTCGGGAACGCATCTTTGCCGTTCAGAGCTTTATTCTATCTAGCTTTCTGTCGTGATATTTCTCTGAAAATAGTGATATATTTTCTACCCACCTAGGTTGGATTGTGATAGCAACTTACAATGTTTATAGGTTGACAGTTTCGTAATGACATTTTGGAACTGAAATGTTTTCAGAATTGATAGTCGAATAACTTTGGGTTTGGGGAATGATACCTACGATTGATTATGACTGAATATTTTTAAATACAATTGTACAGTACATTTCTATTATAAATTACAGAACACTTATAGGAAGGAATATCAAGATGGCAATGTTCTGTGTAAGCTTCTAAGTCTCTCTCTCTCTCTCTCTCTCTCTCTCTCTCTCTCTCTCTCTCTCTCTCTCTATATATATATATATATATACATATATATATATATATATATATATATATATATATATATATATATATATATATAAGCACAACACAAGGATTTTTGTAAAGGAGCAAAACAATTTACAATTCTAATGAAAGATGAAAGATCAAGTTTTAAATTAAGAAAAACGAAAGCAGCCAACGAACCAACCAACGAAAACAGCAACAACAACAGCAACAACAAAACAACATGACCATACAGTTATTTTCTTAAAATCACAACATGACCATACAGTTATTTTCTTAAAATCAACAGTGAACATTTTGAATAAACGCTTCACGAATATAATTACAAACAGTTACGTTCGGGTGCAGCTGAACAGGGATGTGCTGAATTAAGTTTGACTGACATGCTGCTGTTCGAGTTTTGCATGGGAAAATCGTTTTGGAAAAACAACAACAAAAAAACATAAACGTTCTTACTACAACACGGCCCGTGTCAGCTTACATCAGTAATAAGTGTTTGTGATGAACAGCAACACAAGTGGTATTAACAAACATCTGTTTCCAGGTGGAGGTAGTGACACGTGGAACAGGAATTTACCGTCAGCTATCTGTGCTGTAGTGACACTGGTGTGTTTGTTGTCTGCCCCTCCTCTCCCTGCCAGTAGCACAGCACTGCAGGTTGGTACCAGCTCAGCCCCACTCCCCGATTTGTCACACATTGTGTCCTCCCTGTCTGGACGACCACTGGCTAACTCTACCTCCTCAGCCACTCCCTGTCTGCGTGTCCTAACAAACTTAACACGACAGAGAGGTTATATCAGGTGGAAAGGAGACAGACTCCTCCAGTGTAAAGACGTCAGGACGTGGATCGTGTTGGTGCCTCCCAATCACGGCACTGTGTTGCACATGAAGCAAATAGACATGAAACATTACTTACGACTCAGCAGCTTGAACGCTGGCAACGTTCACACCAAGGTGACGGAAGTTCAAGTGTGGGGACAGTACTACTTTCGTATAAAAGTAATTAGGGGTGGAGTTGCTTTACAGATTGAAGCCCCTCGAGTAAAAACCAGCCGTTGGTCATCATTCAATGTCAGCTTCGCCATCTACCCTGTGAGCAGTTTGCCCTGGGAAGTCAGCGTAAAGGGCGTGACTGGAAGCAGCGTCGTGATGTTCAACTGTTCAACAAGTGTTCCAGTGCCTGAGGCCATTGCCTGTGATGGTGTGAAGCACTGCGTTGATGATGAAGATGAAAAAGACTGTGACTACAGGCAGGAGGGGTGTGGGGACTGGGTCCCGTACCGTGAACACTGTCTTAAACTGGTTATTTACTTGAAAGGTTTTCTACATGGAAATGTCCACATCACAGATCCATTTATGGCAGCCAAAGAGTGTCATGATAAATATGGGGCAACACTTGCTGTCCTGCCTGATACAAAAGGAATAAACCTTGCAGCGAACATGATCTATCAGAGTGGGGCCAACTCAGTTCCAATAAATCTCCACAAAATGAAACCAGTGTCTAAGAAGCACCAGCATCTGTATCGCTATATGTGGCAGTGGGGAACTGGTGGGAGTGCCATAGCTTATGAAGCAACAAACATCCAAAAGGCAGGAACAATGTTTGACTGTGCAGCAATGACTATTTTCCCACATGTTCACTTTTTGCCTTTGAGATGTTACTTGCCAGATTTTCCTCCATCTGGCTACCTGTGCATGAAACCAAATCCCATGGTAACAGAAACGGACACCAAACAGATTCTGGGTGTACGTCTGGCAACAGCCACACGCAGTGTGCACGGATTCCTAACCAAACAGTGCGATGATGAATCTCTTGTGCACGTCTTTCACCAGTGTCAGTGGAAGGACAATGTTCTGTCCACACAGTGGTCCCCCAACCACTTCCCTCTGTTCCACTGTCAGTATGGACCACCAGTACACTACACCCTGGTCTGTGATGGACTGGAGGACTGTGCAGATGGTAGCGATGAAATAGGATGTCTGTTTCCACGCATTCTGAACAAAAATGATAACTTCTACATTTGTAAGAACCACCAAGTAATAGCAAGGAAAAATCGCTGTGATGGTACCCCAGATTGTTTTGACGATACTGATGAACAGGACTGCATCCTTTGTCAGGAAAATATGTGTAACGGAGTAGGTTGTGTTCCCAGGTCCTATGTTCCTTACTTCATAGCTGCACTGTTGTTGCACCATACACTCGAAGAAATACCTGTGCCACTGTTGGGTGGTGTCATTGTTGTGCATCTGGACGGCTATGGCATGTCAAGTGTAAATCTCGTCAGTACGTCAGCTGTCAACCTAGAAGGATATTTTCGCTGTAGTAACGGGCTGTATATTCCCTCGTTTTTGCTAAATAACGGAGAGCTTGACTGCCTTCAAGGTGAGGATGAGAGTACCCCACACGAAAATGTCACCTGCCCTGGGTTTTACAGGTGCCAGTACTCTGGTAACTGCGTACATCCTGACTTTGTGTGTGATGGTATATCCCACTGCCCTAACAAGGATGATGAGAGGTACTGCGGTCTGGTGCATCCCTCCAACTGCACATGTGAAGGCTTCGCCTGCTCATGCCATGCCCTGCCGTGGCCAGTGTCTGACTTTTGGTATCTACGGTATCTGGATCTGAGTGGCGCAAAAAGTCCAGCTTTGGGGGTACTGTTTGTGCTTGAATTTCTACAGTTTTTAAATGTTTCATTCTGTCAGGTGAACAATATATCTCTAGTGGATATGCCACAATTGGAGGTTTTGGACGTGAGCTACAATTTATTGTCAGGATTAACGTATGTGGAGATGGAAAACTTGGTTGGTTTGAAACATTTGAACATCTCTGGCAATCCATTGATCACCAGACTGAATGCTTCATTCTCATCGTTTCTTAAACAGGCTGGTTTAATCCATATTCAATGTTTGGTCATGACAAATGTGAACATGAGCGAAATTACTGACAATGCCTTTGGCGTTCTGTTGAAACTACGCAGTCTTGACATTCGGAATAACAAACTTGATAACTATAATGAGAATGTATTCAGGGGTCTAGATACTCTGAAACTTCTGCAAACAGATGATTACAGATTGTGCTGTTCATATTTTCATCCCCAAATGCTGGAATGCCATGCTCCAACAAACGAGCTTTCTTCTTGCTATGATCTGTTAAGGCTGGGCTTTTTCAGAGTTTGTCTCTGGGGAGTTACTTTGCTGACAACGCTGGGGAATTCTGGCGTGCTTATTTATAAATCAGTCACCAGGAAACGAAATGCACTGACATCTTTTCGTGTACTGGTGAGCCATCTGTGTATTTCTGATCTCCTGATGGGTATTTATATGATGGTGATAGGCGCCGCAGACACGTATTACCGAAATCATTATGTTGCCCATGAAAAGGCATGGAGACACAGTAATGTGTGCATTCTTGCAGGTTTCGTGGGTTTTGTATCAAGTGAAGTGTCGGCATTCATCATTAGCTTAATTACGTTTGATCGGCTGTTAAAGCTTTGTTTTCCATTCAAACCACACCTTCACATGAGTGCCAAATGTACCATGATAGTGTGCTGTGTGGCATGGGGTCTTGGTATCCTTCTGGCATCTGTACCTTTCATCGGTCAGTTTGAGTTCTATGGGGAGAGTAGCATTTGTCTCCCTTTGCCAATCACCCGCCATCACTTCTCAGGACAGATGTATGCATTTCTGATTTTCATCATCATGAACTGTCTCCTCTTCTTGTTCATTGGAATAGGACAGTTGGCCATTTACTGGGCCGTGCGGAAAGCAAAGGCAGCTGTGAAGACCAAACAGCAGGAAGAGGAAAGTACTATTGCTCGGCGGCTGTTCCTGGTTGTCTTCACTGACTTCTGCTGCTGGTTTCCTGTCGGGCTGATGGGCATCCTGGCTTCATGTGGCGTCCCCATTCCCGGCGAGGTCAGCGTATGGGTCGCAGTGTTTGTGTTGCCCCTCAACTCGGCGTTGAACCCCTTTCTGTATACACTGAACAGCCTGAAAGAAAGGCGGAACCGAAACAAAATCAATGAGAAGTCGAAAAGAATCTTGTGCAACCTCAAGGGTGAAATTCCCAAGCTGGACCCCCAAATCATGGAGGAGATCATAATGGTGTATCTGCGTTCTAACAGATCTGTCAAATTGACAAATGTATTGGAGCTGATGCATTCTGGTCAGGAAAAAGAAAATAGCATGGTGCAAACCGGGAACAGCTTGGTGCTGAAAACGAATGAAAACACATGTACATTGGAATATAATGAAGGCTGATTGTACGTGCACAACACCTGAACAATATACAAATTAAACATCTTATTAACAAAGGCACTGGGTGAAAAAAGCAGCACCAAGTCTCTACTTCTCCAAAAATCATTGTTCCAGAATACCTCCCATTGTGAGCGAAACTTTCTTTTCACGAAAGTTGTAAGCATAAAAGAGGGGGAACGTCTCCCAGGAATGATTGCTTTTGTGACAAGTAAACTAGCGTTCGGAACACGTAGGCAGGCAAGAACTGTTCAGCTTTTCCAGACGTTTATGATAGCACTGAAAGAAATGATGTTCATAAAACTGCAGGTTGATGGAATCATCACGTTCTTTTTTCCTCCAAGTGAAAACAATTACAGACAGGTAAAACTCCAGTTAGGTTGTATTGGACCGTTGGTCTCACCCATGGCTTTTAGTGAGTGTGTGTGTGTGTGTGTGTGTGTGTGTGTGTGTGTGTGTGTGTGTGTGTGTGTGTGTGTGTGTGTTTGTGTGTGTGTGTGTGTGTTTGTGTGTGTGTGTGTGTGTGTGCGTGTGCGCGCGCGCGCGCGTGTGTGTATGTGTGTATGTATGTGTGTGTGTGTGTGTGTGTGTGTGTGTGTGTGTGTGTGTGTGTGCGTGTGTTCCTTGGATGTGTTTAGCACGTTGTGGGCTGCGTTGCAATTCGCTCCAGATTTTGCCATCTTTTGTGGTCATAATCACTTATTCAGAAGTCTCTGACAGGTCCAAGGCTTTGATCAATGATCAATGTCATCGATCATTTTGATACACAACAGAGTGATGGTAGGCCCATGGATTTTGCCCTACCAATCCTGGCTGCTTCTCTTTGTTCTCCTTCCATTATTCTTTCACCCCTTGTTATTATGTCTTGAACGAAGTGGGAAATCAGTGACTTCCATAATTGTTGTTAGTCCAAGCCTCGCTAGATCTTCCCCTCATTTTACACATTCACTAGTGTGCCTCTGCACAGTGCTGTAGTCATGCTTCATACGTCCATTGAACAGACAGCAACAACATACTTTCAATGCACTGAAGTTTGTCTCCATAGCATAAGTCAGGTACGTTTTCATAATTTCTGATTTGTCACATTATGCTGTGTAGGCTAACAAAAAGTGTTTTGTGGACTGTAGCAATCAGTTAAAAGTGCATGTTTTTAACGCAAAGGTGTGACGTCCGGCTTCTGGATGTATTGTTTCTCTCTCTTTGACTCCAAAGAGCGGTGTGCATGTAAAACGAGTTGCCACTGTGTTTGGAGTCCAAAGAAGGTTTAATGCATTGGCTTTCATGCACATGTTAGAACCACGTAATTTGCCTTAAAAATAACAACAAACAAACAAATAAAAGAGAAAACCGGAGTTATGCCATGATTTATATCATCTTCCTGTAACATAAACTGAATCCTGGCAGGCAGCAGTGAGATATCCTGGCTGGCACACAACGAAAGGAGTTAAGCGCAGTTCAGTAAAGAGGAAAGAGTAGCCTTCGCCCATCCTCCTGTCCACACTGTGAGCTTATCATACCTAGACCACTGAGAGTGCACGGGTTCGTTTCACCACACCTTGTGAACTGAAAGTGCATTGAGAACAGTCATGTTTAAGGTCTCTATGGGCGTGCAGCAATAACACACAGGTCCTTCAAGACCAATTGTAAAACAGGCACTTTCCTGCGTATAATTGTTCATGAATTTCGAATGTGACTGCGTGAGTGACAGCAGTTTTACTACGTCTATATCGGCATATTGCCTTATTGATGTTCATATTATGTGTGTCTGCTTGTGAAGTGTGAAATTGACAAATTTTCATTCTTTCCTTTTTTGATTTTGTTTTCTTGTTGTTGTTTATAGCGTTACCTTTTCTTGTGGGCTTAATGTTCTACATTTGCATGGTAGTTGATGGGATTAGTTCCAAGAACATTTTATTCTTGCTGTAAAGCCGTTGTATGGTTTGATATATCTGTATGTCTGTCTGTCTGTATGTATGCGTATGTATATACGTGAGAATGTGTGTATGTACGTATGTGCAAACACACACACACACACACACACACACACACACACACACACACACACACACACACACACTATAAAAAAAAATCACTATGAAAAATCCCTCTCCCCGCCGGGGTAACTATCACCATTTGCCACCCTGCAGACTATGAGAGAGAGACAGACAGAGAGACAGAGACACAGAGACAAACAGACAGAGACTGAGACTCAGAGAGAGAGAGAGAGAGAGAGAGAGAGAGAGAGTGTGTGTGTGTGTGTTTGCATTCATGTTGATCCAAGTGAGCAGTTAAAACGACCCATGCTTCAGTGCAGGTGCTTCGTTCATGTAGGATGGATGCGCTGCATCTTGATTTTTTTTTTTTTTTTTTTTTTTTTTTTTTTATACAAAGTGAGTCATCTGCGTTTCCTCGGAAAACCAATAGCTGTTATTGTATCAGGTCTGTGGTGGCTGCAAAGGGGAAAGGCAACAGCATTGTTTATTGGCCTCTGTCAACTCGATAGCGTGAGTGAACTATTTGTTGTGGAAGGGGGTGCAGCAGACGCCATTTGCCCCGTGACTGCTGCAATATCACACTGACGTTTTATTTATTTTTTTCCTGCTGCTGTTTTCACGTGGATGTTATTATTCAAATGAATGGTGAATTAAGTAAAGTTTTCCAGTGTCATCTTTTTTTTTTTTCTTGCGAATGAATTTATAAATCATAAATAAGCCACCATATGGATACAGTTTGTGAGTGCCTGTGTGTACCCAAATCACGTAATATGGTAGTATATTTGGATTATGTACATGTGTGTCTTAGTAAGAATGAGGCTGAATTCAATACAAAGAAGAGCAGTCACTCGCTGTTGTTGAGTTGAAAACAGCAGAACTGATACTTGTTTACGACACAATTTGATTAATAAAAATTCGTCCAGACATTTCATGACAATAGGGGCCCGAACTATGGGACCGTAATTTTGTGAATAAATCCACTATGATTGGTACACCAATATAGATAGATAGATAGATGATAGATAGATAGATAGATAGATAGATAGATTGATGGACTCTGCTATATCTGATATATAAGCCTGACAAAGCATCTGCCTAGCAGATGCGGTGTAGCGTATACGGATTTATATGATTTAGTGACGCCTCCATGAAGGCTAAAACCCATCTTTTACGCGCTTCTGTTGTATTCATATTCATAAGTCTCATTTGTGATACACTTTAAAAAAAATCTAATTGTTAAGATGTGTTCTGTATTTGTTATTATAAAGCTTCGGGTAAAAAGTAAAAAACAAAAACAAACAAAACAAAAACAAAACAAAAAAGAAAGAAAGAAAAAGAAAAAGAAAAAAAAGAAAAAGAAAAAAGAAAAGAAAAAGCCCTGAAAGCAGATTCGAACCCCGCGTGTTTGGGTGATAAGATACTGTCCTACTCAATACATTACCGTGGCTCCTTAACTGACGTTAAAAAAATTAACATTTAAATATGCTTTTTTATAAGGGCGATAAATCTATTACGGTATTCGCAGTGAGAACGCTGTTTAAATCATATTATTCTGGTGTATGTTGGGCATTCAGAAAAATCTATTAGGGCAATTAAGAATGTTTGTTTTTTTTAAGTCCGCGGTAAAGGAGACGTAGCTATCGCCGCAATCACACTGCAACTTTTAGCCGTTTTCTCTGGATCTAGATAGATGTACAATTTTATTACGACGCGGTTGATTCAGTTTCTCTTTTATGTTTATTCTAGTTATATAGTTGACTCACTTGTGTAATTTTAAAGTTGATATGAAAATTGAGTATTTTGTTAAACTAATAACGTGTAAAGCCAGGTACAAGTACTTCTAAACGTCGTATGAAGCGAAAAGGACTTCATTTTGAGAACAGTCAAGATTGGAAATTTTTACGTTTCATCAAGGGTATTAACTCTCATGTTTTATTTTTTGTTAATTGTGAATTCCGACTGATTTTGTTGATATTTTTATGGCACTTTGGGGCATAATCCAGTAAGTGATGAGGCGTTCACAAATCTTTCTATAAATAAATATTTGACGGTCTCCTTCTCCAACTTTCCATCACATGTTATAGTGTATTGTTGATTGAATATAGGATTGAACGGGCAGGTCAACAACTTGAAACAAAATGGCGTCCTTTGCGTTCGTGAGGAATATGAGCACGCGCTTTGAATTTGTATAAATATGTGTACGCAAGTGATTTTTGCCCATGGCCTACAGGGCTCAGCCAATAGATCTATAAAGTCCACTCATAGTATTGATTTAATATTTTCCGAAAAAGACCACTTGGGCGAATGAACATAGTGAAAGCCCTGTAACACTGGGAGTAAAACACACAAGCTTTTTTTATGTATTGAGTATAATTTCAAAATGTAATGTTTAAAATGAGAAAGATCAGTTAAAACCATTTTAATCCCTCTAGCATTAATTACAGATTAATTTCCCTTTTTTACTAGCTGCACCAAAGACATGCACCAGAAGTATAACTTCCATGCTTAGCAAAAGAAGTTCCTGTTTGAACAAAAAAAAAAAAAAAAAAAAAAAAAAAAAAATGACTGCTCTTGATGCTGTGCCAGAATATGAGATCAAAGTGCCAAGTTTAGAGAAAAATAAAATAAAAAAATAACAGTAAATTCAGTTTGCATATAATTTGACTTCTTTTTAAAATATTTTTTGTGCCCATCCCAGAGGTTTTTGATTGATTGATGTGGATACTTATATAGCGCCTATCCTCGGTCAGAGACCAAGCTCTAAGCGCTTTACATACACGGGGACATTTGCACCACAGGCTGCCTACCTGGGTAGAGCCGACTGACGGGTGCCACTGGGCGCTCATCATTCGTTTCCTGTGTCATTCAATCAGATTTCAGACGCACACGCATACACACTCAGACAGACATGTAACATTTTAGGTGTATGACCGTTTTTATTTATTTACCCTGCCATGTAGGCAGCCATACTCGGTTTTCGGGGGTGTGCATGCTGGGTATATTCTTGTTTCCATAACCCACCGAACGCTGACATGGATTACAGGATCTTTAACGTGCGTATTTGATCTTCTGCGTGCGCATACACACGAAGGGGGTTCAGGCACTAGCAGGTCTGCACATATGTTGACCTGGGAGATCGGAAAAATCTCCACCCTTTACCCACCAGGTGCACCGAGATTCGAACCCAGGACCCACAGATTGAAAGTCCAGCGCTTTAACCATTCGGCTATTGCACCCGTCCTGCAACATTGTTTTAAACAAGATGACTGGAAAGAACTTAATCTTTCCTATTTTTATGCCACAGTTCGTGTCATCTGACAAAGTATTTGCAGAGAAAATGGCAATATTAAACTTTACCACACACACACACACACACACACAACCGAGCACCAGTTTAAAACATAGACTCACTTTGTTTACACATGTGCGTCAAAAACGAAGAGTTTTTTTTTTTGTTTTTGTTTTTTTGTTTTTTTTTTCACCCCCAGCATAGAAGAGCAAAGATGACTCACAAAATCAGTGCAAACGAAACACGTTGAAAAGTAATATATTCAGTAGGACAGAGT
>NC_134889.1:31169448-31170767 GCF_041734735.1 Babylonia areolata
CGTCTCCTGAATGAAACTCATCAGATGTCTCGGTCATAGCAGTTACTTGTCTCTCACAGTACATGCCTGAGAAATACCACTTGCAGACTGATGGTGTTCCCAATGTCAACATGCAGAAGAAAATGGATTAAATGACTTCTATTCCCTGTGAGTATAGAGTGACATTCATATCACAAGGAAAATAAAATGTAGAAAGATGGTACACACACAAATAACAAAAACAAAGCATACGAATAACCAAATAGACAAAAATTGAAAAAAACAACAACAACAAAAACAACAAACAGACAAACAAGCAAACAACCGGTCATTGCATCTCACGCTTTGGGATCTAAAGGAATACAAGGGAGGTCAACATGTTTGCACTGTGTGACTGATCAGCTCACTTGTCCCATTGCCCCAAGCGTTATTTGGCAAACGACCACTAACTCAGGGTACGTTCTATGTGTGGTATTCTTTACATACCCTCCCCTTTTGTCGTATTCAAGACAGATTCATTTTGCCTGAAGCAAATTTAATTTGCTTTTGACGTAGGTTGGACCCACGGGTACAGTTTAACATACAGAACTTCGTTTTCAAAACACCGTGATGCGCAGCTATGCGTTTACCCGCAGGCACAATGTTCTCTTCATTCCAGCTCCCAATTGACTAAATAACAAAGATGAATGAAAAACTGCAGAGGTGGGGGTTATAGAAAGGGGTGCTGTGGAACAGAATGACTCCCTCTATATATGTCCTACCGGGAGCATCTTGTGTACGAAACAGTTCTCTACAAGTAAAAACAGCATACTCTCCTAATGATAGATGTTGATATCGTTAAAGGAGCTGGATTTTACTTTTTACTTGGATTCTACTTGAGAGTTGAATCGTGACAGTAAGGCTGGAATTTGATTGGAGTGGAGTTTGTCTTGCCCGAGTTACATACCCACTCTGTCGGCCAAAAGAGGGGTTTGGGGCAGCTGGTATTTGGATGGTTCCCAAAGGTAGCTAACACCCATGGCTGCACCACTATGAACCAGTGCAATCTTGCCTCCTAAGTCATAGTCCTTCAAAAAAAAAAAAAAAAAAAAAAAAAAAAAACTAGGCTGTAAATGACCTCGCATTGCAGTGCAGAAACTATTGATCAAACAGCTCTCACTTTGCTGTTGGCCCATCTGTAGACTTTTGTCAGTCTGTGATATAAGCTAAGCATTGGATGAATACATCAATGGCAAGTGCAAATCTTTTATGTGTGTAGACAAGAGTTCAACCAGGAGTACACTATGATATGCAGGAAATTACTCTGCAAAGGATTTATGTGACATACATAATGGCGTTCT
>NC_134889.1:31175867-31183367 GCF_041734735.1 Babylonia areolata
TTGAGACGGTGTTGTTAGCCCAAGTCCGTAGTCGATCACACTGAGGACGAGTGATTGGTATAGCAGGAAGAGGTGGCGTTGTTCAATACCTTTGGTTGCCATTGCCTTTAAGACTGAAAGGCCTTTTTTGCATTTGAGAACAGTATTTTCCGTATGTTTTCTGAAGGTCAGCATCCTGTCGAAGTGTATTCCTAGGTAGTGTAGGCATTCAGTTTTCTCGATCTAATCCCATCGAATGACACAGAAGGTGGTGATTTGCTCGCGGTTCTGTTGTTCAGGGTGCACAGCAACGTTTGGGCTTTCGCTGGATTGATGGAAGATCCTGTGTCTTTGCACCATTGAGCAATATTGTTTAGTTGTTTCTGGACGGCTTTGGTTCTTTCCTGAGCATCTTTCGAAGTTTTGAAGACCAGGCCATCATCCGCAAGAGTAAGCACCCGAGCTATTCCATTGTTGTTTAAGTCTGCAAGGCCCTTTGTGTAGACATTGTAGAGGACAGGAGAGAGCGGAGACCCTTGTGGCAGTCCCATGGATAGTTTAGAAGGTGCGGACATCCAATCTCCAAGGCGTAGGACGACGGTTCTTTCCTGAAGCGCTGCTGCTATCCATCTTGTCAGTGTCAAACTTACTCCATACCTTAGTAGCAGCTCCATGAGGTGTGCAAACTGGACTTTATTGTAGGCATCTTCAAGGTCGATTGCTACTGCTAGTGTTTCTTCTTTCCTTTGAAATCCTTCTTACACCTCATATGCAAAAGCAGCTGCATTTTCCCATGTGGACTTGCCTGTTCTGTAACCACCTTGATTTGAAGGGAGAATGTGCCTGTGTTCAAGATCATTTACAGTAAGGTAAGCAATAACGAAGTATTTTTCGAAAACATGTTGATCAGAAGTTGTTCGTAATAACTTACAACTCTGAATCAACCTTCATTTTTTGACAGTTGACGAAAATTTAATTTGTTGTGAAAACATGTCATTGAGAAGTTGTTTGTGATAACTTACAACTCTAAATCAGTGCAATGGATGCCATCACATCAATGGGTGCAGGCCTATTTTAAGTACAAGGCACAATTGTTTATTTATACTTTCAGTTTTGTTCCAATGCCTTTTCGAAACATGCATTGTAAAACGTCACACAATTAACACTAAAGACGACAATGAAACATGACGTAATATGAATGACGTACATATGTAATTAACATATGGGATTAAAACATACAATTAACTTTTGGTGCGGCGTTTCTTGTATGTGTAAGCCACGGGTTCACCTGCTCTGTACCCGGGTGTGCAGGTGAGAAAATAATGATTTGGGAATATATTTCAGTATAATATTTTAGAGTAGATGGAATATTGTTATAACATAATACTACTTGGTTTTCAACTTGATTGTAAGATCGTTTATTGTTGTCAGGGTCTTTAGAAGTCAATTCTGTAAATGTCAAAGACAAAACGATATTACTTTAGCTTTCGCTTGTATGGAGTAAATATGTTGTGATAAAAGATACGATAAGAAGAAGCTAGGGTTTATTACTACTGTTGCATCTTCCATGAAATAACAATTATAAATTCTTAACAGATAGATGATATGATTATGTGGATGAAGTACGAGTGTATGTAGTAAGTCTAGTGAAATTGTACAGGGCACACACACACATATACGCACACATGTGACTGACGGGACAAAACGGACAATACAAGACAATACGGAGACACGTTCATTAGTGTGGAGAGATGGCCCGTGTGGAGAGATGGCCAAGAGGTAACGCGTTCGCCTGGGAAGCGAGAGAATCTGAGCGCGCTGGTTCGAATCAAACAATTTCCAATTCTAATGAAAGATGAAAGATCAAGTTTTAAATTAAGAAAAACGAAAGCAGCCAACGAAAACAGCAACAACAACAACAGCAACAACAAAACAACATGACCATACAGTTATTTTCTTAAAATCACAACATGACCATACAGTTATTTTCTTAAAATCAACAGTGAACATTTTGAATAAACGCTTCACGAATATAATTACAAACACAGTTACGCTCGGGTGCAGCTGAACAGGGATGTGCTGAATTAAGTTTGACTGACATGCTGCTGTTCGAGTTTTGCATGGGAAAATCGTTTTGGAAAAACAACAACAAAAAAACATAAACGTTCTTACTACAACACGGCCCGTGTCAGCTTACATCAGTAATAAGTGTTTGTGATGAACAGCAACACAAGTGGTATTAACAAACATCTGTTTCCAGGTGGAGGTAGTGACACGTGGAGCAGGAATTTACCGTCAGCTATCTGTGCTGTAGTGACACTGGTGTGTTTGTTGTCTGCCCCTCCTCTCCCTGCCAGTAGCACAGCACTGCAGGTTGGCACCAGCTCAGCCCCACTCCCTGATTTGTCACACATTGTGTCTTCCCTGTCTGGACGACCACTGGCTAACTCTACCTCCTCAGCCACTCCCTGTCTGCGTGTCCTAACAAAATTAACACGACAGAGAGGTTATATCAGGTGGAAAGGAGACAGACTCCTCCAGTGTAAAAACGTCAGGACGTGGATCGTGTTGGTGCCTCCCAATCACGGCACTGTGTTGCACATGAAGCAAATAGACATGAAACATTCCAATTACTTACGACTCAGCAGCTTGAACCCTGGCAACGTTCACACCAAGGTGACGGAAGTTCACGTGTGGGGACAGTACGACTACTCCTTTCGTATAAAAGTAATCAGGGGTGGAGTCGCTTTACAGATTGAAGCCCCACGAGTTGAACCCATCCATTGGTCATCATTCAATGTCAGCTTCGCCATCTACCCTGTGAGCAGTTTGCCCCGAGAAGTCAGTGTAAAGGGCGTGACTGGAAGCAGCGTCATGATGTTCAACTGTTCAACAAGTGTTCCAGTACCTGAGGCCATTGCCTGTGACGGTGTGAAGCACTGCGTTGACGATGAAGATGAAACAGACTGTGACTACAGGCAGCAGGGGTGTGGGGACTGGGTCCCGTACCGTGAACACTGTCTTAAAATGGTGGTTGTTTACTCGAAAGGTTTTGTACCAGGAACAGCCAAAATCAAGGATCCATTTATGGCACACAAAGAGTGTCATGATAAATATGGGGCAACACTTGCTGTCCTGCCTGATAAAAAGGGGATAAACCTTGCAGCGAACATGATCTATCAGAGTGGGGCCAACTCAGTTCCAATAAATCTCCACAAAATGAAACCAGTGTCTAAGAAGCACCAGCATCTGTATCGCTATATGTGGCAGTGGGGAACTGGTGGGAGTGCCATAGCTTATGAAGCAACAAACATCCAAAAGGCAGGAACAATGTTTGACTGTGCAGCGATGACTATTTTCCCACATGTTCACTTTTTGCCTTTGAGATGTTACTTGCCAGATTTTCATCTATCTGGCTACCTGTGCATGAAACCAAATCCCATGGTAACAGAAACGCACACCAAACAGATTCTGGGTGTACGTCTGGCAACAGCCACACGCAGTGTGCACAGATTCCTAACCAAACAGTGCGATGATGAATCTCTTGTACACGTCTTTCACCAGTGTCAGTGGAAGGCCAATGTTCTGTCCACACAGTGGTCCCCCAACCACTTCCCTCTGTTCCACTGTCAGTATGGACCACCAGTACACTACACCTTGGTCTGTGATGGACTGGAGGACTGTGCAGATGGTAGCGATGAAATAGGATGTCTGTTTCCACGCATTCTGAACAAAAATGATAACTTCTACATTTGCAAGAACCACCAAGTAATAACAAGGAAAAATCGCTGTGATGGTACCCCAGATTGTTTTGACGATACTGATGAACAGGACTGCATCCTTTGTCAGGAAAATATGTGTAACGGAGTAGGTTGTGTTCCCAGGTCCTATGTTCCTTACTTTCATAGCTGCACTTATGTTGCACCATACACTCGAGAAATACCTGTGCCACTGTTGCGTGGTGTCATTGTTGTGCAATTGGACGGCTATGGCATGTCAAGTGTAAATCTCGTCAGTAAGTCAGCTGCCAACCTAGAAGGATATTTTCGCTGTAGTAACGGGCTGTATATTCCCTCGTTTTTGCTAAATAACGGAGAGCTTGACTGCCTTCAAGGTGAGGATGAGAGTACCCCACACGAAAATGTCACATGCCCTGGGTTTTACAGGTGCCAGTACTCTGGTAACTGCGTACATCCTGACTTTGTGTGTGACGGTATATCCCACTGCCCTAACAAGGATGATGAGAGGTACTGCGGTCTGGTGCGTCCCTCCAACTGCACATGTGAAGGCTTCGCCTGCTCATGCCATGCCCTGCCGTGGCCAGTGTCTGACTTTTGGTATCTACGGTATCTGGATCTGAGTGGCGCAAAAAGTCCAGCTTTTGGGGTACTGTGTGTGCTTGAATTTCTACAGTTTTTAAATGTTTCATTCTGTCAGGTGAACAATATATCTCTAGTGGATATGCCACAATTGGAGGTTTTGGACGTGAGCTACAATTTATTGTCAGGATTAACGTATGTGGAGATGGAAAACTTGGTTGGTTTGAAACATTTGAACATCTCTGGCAATCCATTGATCACCAGACTGAATGCTTCATTCTCATCTTTTCTTAAACAGGCTGGTTTAATCCATATTCAATGTTTGGTCATGACAAATGTGAACATGAGCGAAATTACTGACAATGCCTTTGGCGTTCTGTTGAAACTACGCAGTCTCGACATTCGGAATAACAAACTTGATAACTATAATGAGAATGTATTCAGGGGTCTAGATACTCTGAAACTTCTGCAAACAGATGATTACAGATTGTGCTGTTCATATTTTCATCCCCAAATGCTGGAATGCCGTGCTCCAACAAACGAGCTTTCTTCTTGCTATGATCTGTTAAGGCTGGGCTTTTTCAGAGTTTGTCTCTGGGGAGTTACTTTGCTGACAACGCTGGGGAATTCTGGCGTGCTTATTTATAAATCAGTCACCAGGAAACGAAATGCACTGACATCTTTTCGTGTACTGGTGAGCCATCTGTGTATTTCTGATCTCCTGATGGGTATTTATATGATGGTGATAGGCGCCGCAGACACGTATTACCGAAATCATTATGTTGCCCATGAAAAGGCATGGAGACACAGTAATGTGTGCATTCTTGCAGGTTTCGTGGGTTTTGTATCAAGTGAAGTGTCGGCATTCATCATTAGCTTAATTACGTTTGATCGGCTGTTAAAGCTTTGTTTTCCATTCAAACCACACCTTCACATGAGTGCCAAATGTACCATGATAGTGTGCTGTGTGGCATGGGGTCTTGGTATCCTTCTGGCATCTGTACCTTTCATCGGTCAGTTTGAGTTCTATGGGGAGAGTAGCATTTGTCTCCCTTTGCCAATCACCCGCCATCACTTCTCAGGACAGATGTATGCATTTCTGATTTTCATCATCATGAACTGTCTCCTCTTCTTGTTCATTGGAATAGGACAGTTGGCCATTTACTGGGCCGTACGGAAAGCAAAGGCAGCTGTGAAGACCAAACAGCAGGAAGAAGAAAGTACTATTGCTCGCCGGCTGTTCCTGGTTGTCTTCACTGACTTCTGCTGCTGGTTTCCTGTCGGGCTGATGGGCATCCTGGCTTCATGTGGCGTCCCCATTCCCGGCGAGGTCAGTGTATGGGTCGCAGTGTTTGTGTTGCCCCTCAACTCGGCGTTGAACCCCTTTCTGTATACACTGAACAGCCTGAAAGAAAGGCGGAACCGAAACAAAATCAATGAGAAGTCGAAAAGAATCTTGTGCAACCTCAAGGGTGAAATTCCCAAGTTGGACCCCCAAATGATGGAGGAGATCATAATTGTGTATCTGCGTTCTAACAGATCTGTCAAATTGACAAATGTATTGGAGCTGATGCATTCTGGGCAGGAAAAAGAAAATAGCATGGTGCAAACCGGGAACAGCTTGGTGCTGAAAACGAATGAAAACACATGTACATTGGAATATAATGAAGGCTGATTGTACGTGCACAACACCTGAACAATATACAAATTAAACATCTTATTAACAAAGGCACTGGGTGAAAAAAGCAGCACCAAGTCTCTACTTCTCCAAAAATCATTGTTCCAGAATACCTCCCATTGTGAGCGAAACTTTCTTTTCACGAAAGTTGTAAGCATAAAAGAGGGGGAACGTCTCCCAGGAATGATTGCTTTTGTGACAAGTAAACTAGCGTTCGGAACACGTAGGCAGGCAAGAACTGTTCAGCTTTTCCAGACGTTTATGATAGCACTGAAAGAAATGATGTTCATAAAACTGCAGGTTGATGGAATCATCACGTTCTTCTTTCCTCCAAGTGAAAACAATTACAGACAGGTAAAACTCCAGTTAGGTTGTATTGGACCGTTGGTCTCACCCATGGCTTTTAGTGAGTGTGTGTGTGTCTCTGTCAGGTCAGGTCATTAGATCTGCTACTGGTAACCTGTAATCCAGTACAACCTGTTCAGGGTCGGGTTGCCGACGACTAAACCGGCACTTCCACCGCTCCCTTCTGGGACTGGTGAGGCAGGGTGGCTAGACACCCTTATGGAGATCCATAAAAGGGCGTCGGCTCAGGAGAGCCACCGACGGCCATCTAGCTCCACTGTGCTGTGTGCATGCCACACGCAGTTGGCCCCCGGGGTGTGTCTACCCATGTATGCGAAGTCTGGATCCGGCAGAATCTGCGGAAGAAACCTATCGGTTCAACGGAGAGGAAGGCGGTTACAGCAACGCACTGTGGAGTGCAGAGAGCAAGATGAGACACCGAAAGGATATCTTGGTCATCCACTGCATCCGTGCTCATCCTCCAGTCGTCTCGACTTAGTCTTGCCACTGGAAATTGGTGGACCCGGACGAGAGAGTGAGGTCGACGTTGCGCAACTCCTCTTCACTTTAAACAAACTCATCGCGCAAGTCATCAGTCATCCAAAATGACCTTTCATCCTTCATCATTTCATCACCCCCAAGTCCTGTGGCGACAGGCGAGCGACGAAACGACAGGTGTGGGTACACTGGCAGTCGCAGCCGCAGACCTGCACGCAGGCGGCTCAGGCCATAGGGTCGTTCTTCGTCGACAGGAGCAGCGATGGAGCTCGGCAGCCGTCTGAGCGTCTGAGCAGCCCTCTTTAGGAATGCACTGCTCACCTCCCTGGCATGAGGAAGGGGCTAGAAAAGGTGCCCTAAAAATTGCCTGCTCCATATCACCCTGGCCAGCATACCGCGGCTGGCGGGGACCCTACATCAGCGGTCGAAACAAAGAGAAAGAAAAGAAAAAAACAAGGATCGTTCCTCTCACCATTGGTGCTTGGAACATAAGGACTCTCCTGGACAGAGATAACGCGGACAGACCCCAAAGGAGAACGGCACTAGTTGCATCCGAACTCGCCAGATACAACATCGACATCGCAGCCTTGAGTGAGACTCGGCTTGCAGGCGAAGGCGAGCTCTGTGAACGGGGATCTGGTTACACCTTCTTCTGGAGTGGACGAGGAAGCGAAGAGCGAC
>NC_134889.1:31188367-31190867 GCF_041734735.1 Babylonia areolata
TCTGCCTTTCCTCGGAGAACCAATAGCTCTTATTGTATCAGGTCTGTGGTGTCTGCAAAGGGGAAAGGCAACAGCATTGTTTATTGGCCTCTGTCAACGTGATAGCGTGAGTTAACTATTTGTTGTGGAACGGGGTGCAGCAGACGCCATTTGCCCCGTGACTGCTGCAATATCACACTGACGTTTTATTTATTTATTTCTTGCTGCTGTTTTCACGTGGATGTTATTATTCAAATGAATGGTGAATTAAGTAAAGTTTTCCAGTGTCATCTTTTTTTTCTTGCGAATGAATTTATAAATCATAAATAAGCCACCATAATTATTATGGATACAGTTTGTGAGTGCCTGTGTGTACCCAAATCACGTAATATGGTAGTATATTTGGATTATGTACATGTGTGTCTTAGTAAGAATGAGGCTGAATTCAATACAAAGAAGAGCAGTCACTCGCTGTTGTTGAGTTGAAAACAGCAGAACTGATACTTGTTTACGACACAATTTGATTAATAAAAATTCGTCCAGACATTTCATGACAATATGGGCCCGAACTATGGGACCGTAATTTTGTGAATAAATCCACTATGATTGGTACACCAATATAGATAGATAGATAGATAGATAGATAGATAGATAGATAGATTGATTGACTCTGCTATATCTGATATATAAGCCTGACAAAGCATCTGCCTAGCAGATGCGGTGTAGCGTATACAGATTTATATGATTTAGTGACGCCTCCATGAAGGCTAAAACCCATCTTTTACGCGCTTCTGTTGTATTCATATTCATAAGTCTCATTTGTGATACACTTTAAAAAAAATCTAATTGTTAAGATGTGTTCTGTATTTGTTATTATAAAGCTTCGGGTAAAAAGTAAAAAACAAAAACAAACAAAACAAAAACAAAAAAAAGAAAGAAAGAAAAAAAGAAAAAAAAAAAGAAAAAAGAAAAGAAAAAGCCCTGAAAGCAGATTCGAACCCCGCGTGTTTGGGTGATAAGATACTGTCCTACTCAATACATTACCGTGGCTCCTTAACTGACGTTAAAAAAATTAACATTTAAATATGCTTTTTTATAAGGGCGATAAATCTATTACGGTATTCGCAGTGAGAACGCTGTTTAAATCATATTATTCTGGTGTATGTTGGGCATTCAGAAAAATCTATTAGGGCAATTAAGAATGTAGTGTTTTTTTTAAGTCCGCGGTAAAGGAGACGTAGCTATCGCCGCAATCACACTGCAACTTTTAGCCGTTTTCTCTGGATCTAGATAGATGTACAATTTTATTACAACGCGGTTGATTCAGTTTCTCTTTTTATGTTTATTCTAGATATATAGTTGACTCACTTGTGTCATTTTAAAGTTGATATGAAAATTGAGCATTTTGTTAAACTAATAACGTGTAAAGCCAGGTACAAGTACTTCTAAACGTCGTATGAAGCGAAAAGGACTTCATTTTGAGAACAGTCAAGATTGGAAATTTTTACGTTTCATCAAGGGTATTAACTCTCATGTTTTATTTTTTGTTAATTGTGAATTCCGACTGATTTTGTTGATATTTTTATGGCACTTTGGGGCATAATCCAGTAAGTGATGAGGCGTTCACAAATCTTTCTATAAATAAATATTTGACGGTCTCCTTCTCCAACTTTCCATCACATGTTATAGTGTATTGTTGATTGAATATAGGATTGAACGGGCAGGTCAACAACTTGAAACAAAATGGCGTCCTTTGCGTTCGTGAGGAATATGAGCACGCGCTTTGAATTTGTATAAATATGTGTACGCAAGTGATTTTTGCCCATGGCCTACAGGGCTCAGCCAATAGATCTATAAAGTCCACTCATAGTATTGATTTAATACTTTCCGAAAAAGACCACTTGGGCGAATGAACATAGTGAAAGCCCTGTAACACTGGGAGTAAAACACACAAGCTTTTTTTATGTATTGAGTATAATTTCAAAATGTAATGTTTAAAATGAGAAAGATCAGTTAAAACCATTTTAATCCCTCTAGCATTAATTACAGATTAATTTCCCTTTTTTACTAGCTGCACCAAAGACATGCACCAGAAGTATAACTTTCATGCTTAACAAAAGAAGTTCCTGTTTGAACAAAAAATGAAAAAATTAAAAAAAAAAAAAAAAAATGACTGCTCTTGATGCTGTGCCAGAATATGAGATCAAAGTGCCAAGTTTAGAGAAAAATAAAATAAAATAATAACAGTAAATTCAGTTTGCATATAATTTGACTTCTTTTTAAAATATTTTTTGTGCCCATCCCAGAGGTTTTTGATTGATTGATGTGGATACTTATATAGCGCCTATCCTCGGTCAGAGACCAAGCTCTAAGCGCTTTACATACACGGGGACATTTGCACCACAGGCTGCCTACCTGGGTAGAGCCGACTGACGGGTGCCACTGGGCGCTCATCATTCGTTTCCTGTGTCATTCAATCAGATTTCAGACGCACACGCATACACACTCAGACAGACATGTA
>NC_134889.1:31195867-31235867 GCF_041734735.1 Babylonia areolata
GTGGTTGTACACTGCTGCTGTCTGCTGCGGTCAGTTGCTGCGGTTGAAACTACTCATTAGTTGGTAACAAGCAGTGCACTGTTACATCTGGATTTGCAACGTTCCATCAGAACATCTAAAGTATTATGGCTTGAAGGCTTGAGTTTTATTGTTGAGACAGGTGTGTCACAGAACTGCGTGCTAAAGTTTTCATTGATCTACATTGTGTCTGCATCTTTTGTTATTCATATGATTTATGGTTTTCCAAATGTATCTATTGTCAGAAAATATTGTCTTTGTCTCCAAACGTTTTGATCCTTTTTAATATTTCCAGTTCCTGTTCATTAAAAAATAAATCTCTTAAATCTTAGCATCTTTTGTCTTTTTTGTTAGAGAGAGAGAGAGAGAGAGAGAGAGAGAGAGAGAGAGAGAGAGAGAGAGAGAGAGAGAGAGAGATGACATGACAACATTATATGGCATGATGATTTATTGTGAAATGCATTTACAACCATCTTGACAAGGCAGTGATAACGGCAGAAAATAAGCAAATACAACGAACCGTCACATAGGGCCACAGCTGATTACAAGAAAAGGGAAGGAAAACAAAAACAAATATCACACAGACCATCCATGGTCATAATTCAAATTCATTTACTTGTACATTCATCCTTGTTTCCATTTCTTCGGTGGTATATTTTGTGGACTCTCTCTCTCTCTCTCTCTCTCTCTCTCTCTCTCTCTCTCTCTCTCTCTCTCTCTCTCTCACTCTGTGTGTGTGTGTGCGTGTGTGTGTGTGTGTGTGTGTGTGTGTGTGTGTGTGCGCGCGCGCGCACTTCACACGATTATTTATACTGTCTGCCCATTATCCGTGGCTTTCTGCCTGTACTTAAATGCTGCAGTAAGAAATGTGGATACAACTGTTACTGTTATTTCATTTCCTTCATTGAGCACAAGTCAAATAATGAACAGGGCTTAATTCTTCAGTGCATTGATATGTTTTGGATCTGAGTATCTGCAGGACTATGGAAAACAACAACAACAACAAAACCGTTGGGCAGTCAATGTTTGTTTCAGACTTGCAAACCATACTTCATGGCTCCCCAGTCCACACGCTCGGAAGCGTGCAAAAGTATCACTGAATTCCATGGTATCAACAAGTTGTAAAAAAAAAAAAAACATTTCTGCGCCAAACAATTCTCTGAACGTATAAAACCAGCTGTATCTCATGTTTGATTTTTGAATGCAAGTATTGTTTAAAGTAGCCAAACTATCTGCAAGAAGTCATTTTTTTTTATATCTAACTCTTTTTCATGGTCACGCAATTCAGAGACCGATCTCATTCAAAGTTTTCTGTAGTTTCCAAACCAAATAAAATTTTCCCAGTTTATCTTTTTTGTGATTCGAGCATTTCATGCGTTCGTCTGCAGATTTCAGTTGTAAACAGTCTGGTTAACATGAACCAGTATTCAAAACATTTCACGCACTTATAATGAATAGAAGAAAAGAGTTATCTGCGGGTCTCTGTATGTGAGGAGTACATTGGCACGTTCGGAAATCGTAAAAATAAAATGTATGTGCCTTTAATTCTGACAAATAGGTCCTACTAAAACCCCCAATTTTAGAAGCATCCAGAAGTATTGGTTCTATTTTGAAGAAAGAGAGAGAGAGAGAGAGAGAGAGAGAGAGAGAGAGAGAGAGAGACAGACAGACAGACAGACAGACAGACAGACAGACAGACAGACAGAGACAGAGAGAATAGCATCATTTCATATTTGCTGGGAGATCGTGAAGGAAG
Organism: Babylonia areolata; assembly: GCF_041734735.1. Taxonomy (NCBI): domain Eukaryota; kingdom Metazoa; phylum Mollusca; class Gastropoda; order Neogastropoda; family Buccinidae; genus Babylonia; species Babylonia areolata. The sequence continues at coordinate 31,197,642 of NC_134889.1, forward strand.
CTGATGGTGAGGGATGAGAGGTAAGCTCATCTGTGTTGAAACCTGGTGTGTGATGTTCGTTTCCTGTTGCTCTGAGATGTTGGGATTCAGAGTAACATTCGGATGGAGGGGGTGGGGGTGGGGGGAGTGGACGTTACTGTGTAAGTGGTTCTCGAGGGAAAAGGCGAGTAGTTCCTACTCCCCTCCCCCCCCCCCCCCCCCCCACACACACACACACATACACACGAGAACGCACGCAGACGTGCGCGGTGGTGCATGTAGAATCCCTCATAGTGTAGAGGCCTTTACTGATGTCTGACATAGCTCGTGTTCCGTCTCCTGAATGAAACTCATCAGATGTCTCGGTCATAGCAGTGACTTGTCTCTCACAGTACATGCCTGAGAAATACCACTTGCAGACTGATGGTGTTCCCAATGTCAACATGCAGAAGAAAATGGATTAAATGACTTATATTCCCTGTGAGTATCACAAGGAAAATAAAATGTAGAAAGATGGTGCACACACAAATAACAAAAACAAGCATACAAATAACCAAACGAACAAAAAAAAAGAAAAAAAAAACAAAACAAAAAACAAACAGACAAACAAAGAACAGGTCATTGCATCTCACGCTTTGGGGTCTAAAGGGATACAAGGGAGGTCAACATGTTTGCACAGTGTGACTGATCAGCTCACTTGTCCTATTGCCCCAAGCGTTATTTGGTAAATGAACACTAACTCAGGGTATGTACTATGTGTGGTATTCTTTAGTATACCCTCCCCTATGGCCTTGAGGCAATTTGCTTTTGACGTTGCATGGACCTGTGGGTACAGTTTAACATGAAAGTTAAATAAACTTCGTATTCCAGACACCATGTTGCACTCAGGCAGCTAACCCATCATCTACAATTAAGAAAATCACGGTAATTCCCTTCTGCACATGCTCTCAGTTTTCTTCTGACCACACTACAGTTTACTAGAGCTCGCAAAACACGTGCTATTCATAAAGCACGCCTGTTTTCCCTCAACCAAAACACTTAAAGAAAAAGATCCACCATAATTTTATTATCTCTGCATCGTGGGCAGTCATCCTTGGCAGACAGTGAGGGTAAATTGCCTTCAGGATTGTAGACCCTTGTTTTCCTGATTATCGGATATTGCTTACGCTCGGGCAGTTTGCCTTGCCTCAGGCAAACTTCGATCCTACTTGAGAGTTATTTGAGTCACCACAGGTATACGTTTACCTGCAGGCACAATGTTCTCTTGAATCTAGCTCCTAATCGACTAAATAACAAAGATGAAAGAAATAGTGCAGGGGTGGGGGTTGTAGAAAGAGGTGCTGTAGAACAGAATGACTCCCTCTATAATTATATGTCCAACCAAGAGCACCTTTCTGTACGTAACAGTTCTTCTCTGCAAGTAAAAACAGTGTGTGTGTGTGTGTGTGGCGTGCGTGCGTGCGTGCGTGCGCGCGTGCACACATGTCATTTTTAGTAATCTATACCCTTTTTTTGTTGGTGTTTTCATTTGTAAATATTGTTGTGCAAAACCCTATTGTCTTAACATTAGTATGTGTGTGTGCAGAGGGAGGGGCGGGGGGCGGGGGGAGGGGGGGGGTTAGTCTATCGTCAGCTGTTGGGAATCTTTATTTGACCAGTTTCAATCTCTTCTTATGTTGCACATGATGATTTTATGCCAGTGTTTACAACGAGCCTGTAATTGCACAACTTAATTTCCATGTGGATTAATAAAGTGTTTTTGATTTGATTTGATTTGATTACTCTCCTAGTGATAAATGTTGACATAGTGAAAGGAACTGGATTTTTTCTTTTTTCTTGGATCCTACTTCAGAGTTATTTGAGTCATGACAGTAAGGCTGGAATTTGATGGGAGTGGAGTTTGTCTTGCCCAAGTTACATACCTACTCTGTCAGGCAAAAGAAGGGTGTAGGACAGCTGGTATTGGGATGGTTCCCAAAGGCAAACTAACACCCATGGCTGCAGCACTATGAACCAGTGCAATCTTGCCTCCTAATTTCAAGAGTCATAGACCTTCACACACAAAAAATCTAGGCTGTAAATGACCTCACATTGCAGTGCAGAAACTATTGATCAAACAACACTCACTTTGATGTTGGCCCAACTGTAGACTTTTGTCAATCTGTGATATAAGCTAAGCATTGGATGAATATATCTATAGCATGCACAAATCTTTTATGTGTGTAGACAAGAGTTCCACTAGGAGCACACCTATGATATGCAGGGAAGTACTCTGAGAAGAATTTCTGTGACATACATAACGGTGCTCTATATTCAGTCTGAGGACACGCAGTTCATTATGGACAGGTTTTCAACCTCCTGCAGGTGCTTTGGACTCACCATCAGCCTCAGCAAGACCGAGTACATGTACCAACCAACTAGCTCACAGAACGTCAGTACCTCTCCCTCCATCTGCAATAAAGATCGATGACACAGAGATCAAGTCAGTCGACAAGTTTTGCTACCTGGGCAGCAGCCTATACAGCAACGGAGCCTTTGATGTTGAAGTGATGATGCACATTGCCAAGGCCAGCTCTGCCTTTGGCAGACTCAACAACAGGCTGCAGAACAACAAAGGCATCAGGCTCAGCACCAAAATCAAAATCTTCAGAGTTGTTGTGCTGACCACCTTGTTGTACTGCTGTGAAACATGGACGACGTATCGCCGTCACATTCAACAACTTGAGCAGTTTCACCAGAGATGCCTACGAAAGATCCTCAGCATAAAGTGGCAAGACAGGGTCTCCAACCTATAGGTCCTAGAGAGGAGTGGCTGGACAGGACACATTGTCTGCATGACAGACAGCTGGATCCTGAAGATGCTGTTGTTTGGCCAGCTGAAGGAAGGCCACCGCGAACTTGGAAGACCCTGCAAGCGTTTCAAGGACACCTTGAAGACAAACCTCAAAGCTGTGACATAGACATCGCTTCCTGGGAAACTGATGCCCTTGACCGCTCTTGCTGGAGGACGCTGTGCTCTAGTGGCCATTAAGGAGAAGCGTGAGCGAAGGAAGCAGGGCTCAACTTCTGGAGACGTTTTCCCTTGCAACACCTGTCGGAAGTGATGTGCATCCAGAATCGGCCTCTTCTCCCATATGAGGACACACACCGACAGATAAGCCTGTCTGCCTACTCATCCGTCTGTCCGACGGGAGACTCCATCATCATCATGTTCAGTCAAGTGTCTTTCAAGAAGTAATTCTGTAACACTGTGTGTGCAGTCAGGCGTCCTCCAGTCATTATATATATGACATGAACAAAAGAACTCTATGTTCAGTCTGGAGTTATCCAAGGAGTGTTTCTGTGACATGCACAAAAGCACTCTGTGTTCAGTCAGGAGTCCTCCGAGGAGTATATCCGTGGCATGCACAAAATAACACTTGTGATCAGTCAGGAGCTCTCCAGGAAGTATATATGTGATATGTACAAAAGCACTCACGGGCGTATATCTGTGAGGGAATCATTGTATGACGTAACAGGTTTTAAACCCTTCAAAAACAGCATATTGCTTTATATTGAATTCCATCAATCGAGTTTATTTATTGTGTCTTTGCGCTGCAATACGCGAATTTCATCTACCTAATGAAGGTCGTCACTTGTAGTGACACAATGATTGGCTCTGTGCCGTCCTATCTCTCTGAGGGTATGCACGTAATACCTGGGGGAAGGGGAGAGTTGAAAAGGGATAGAGAGGGATGGCATGTTTTTCATGTCTTCTTGGTGTAGGTGTGAATGTGTGTGTGTGTGTGTGTGGGGGGGGGGGGGGTGTCTGTGTGGCTGTGTATCTGTGTGATTCAAAAACAGCTTGTAAGGCACAGAAAGTAGTACAATGCTTTCATTGATTTTCGTAAAGTGTTTGACTCCTTACGTAGAGATAAACTTTGGAAAATTCTGAACCAAGCTGGCATGAACGGAAAAATGGCTAATGCTCTGAAAAGTATGTATGCTGTTGTTAAAACACGTGTTCGTGTAGGTGGTAATTTAACTGACATTTTCTTTTGCCCACGTGGTCTTAAGCAGGGAGAAGTGTGTTCGCCAGTTTTGTTTTCCTTGTTTATCTATCAACTGACTAAAGACGTTTTAAACTATGGTAGGCATGGTATTCAGCTGTCTCCAGATTTCACAGAATTGTTGATATTATCATTTGCTGAGGATGCCATACTATTTTCTGATAGTGTCCTTGGTTTGCAAACACAAATCAGTATCCTGTATAACACATCCAAACGTCTTAACTTGCAGGTAAACTTTGAAAAGTCTAATATTGTTGCATATAGAAATGTTCGTTATCTTGCATGTAATGAAGTGTGGTGTTATGGAACTGAAAAGTTAATGATTGTTAACATGTATAAATACTTAGGCATTTTCTTAACAACAAAGCTGTCGTTTCAACCAACCGAGCCTGTAAGAGAATGTCAGTTATCATGAAATTGCTGTGGTCTGTTGGAGAAAACTCTCCAGGTATATATTTCAAAATGTTTGATTATCAAATACAGCCCATTCTCTCATATGGTTAAGAAATTTCGGGATTCATGCAAGACCAGGAATGCGTTGACAAAGTATGCTTTAAAGCGAATTTGGGGTGTTAATCCAAAGTCTCCTAAACATCTTGTGTATGGGGAAACAGGAAGATTCCTGATTTCTATAAATATGCACATAAGATGGATCAAGTTTTGGCTTCCATTAGTTTCAATGAATGAAAATGGATATCCAAAGAAAGCCTATAACATGCTTCTGTTTTTGCAAAATCAAAACTATATCACGTGGGTGTGTAAAATTCGCAATATTTTATATACATATGGCTTTGGGGTGGTTTGGAAAGCACAATACGTTGGTAACATTCATATGTTTATCAAGGAATTTAAGCAAAGGCTCATAGATTGTTGACCTGATTCGCTGCAGTCCCATGATTTATATTATGTTTATTCTCGGCTCATACCCTAGTGATCAGCCCTTATTTGTATCTTGTTAAGATTGCCCAACAGCGCAAAACACTTTCAAGATTTAGAATTGGTAAGTCACCTCTTAATTCACATTATTTACAATATAAACCCAGCCAGGACAGAAACAAATGGTGCCCTTTTTGCAAGAACACATTAGAATCAGAATTTCACTTTTTACTTATATTAAATACGAAATGAATTCATTCCGCCAAAGTATTCTCGAAATCCATGTATGTTTAAATTCTGCTTACTTATGTCTAGTACTAATGAATCTGTTTGATTTCAGCTGTATATTTTTGTTCACAAACCAATGAATGTGTGGAAGTAAGCTACAAAAATGTAAACATTCCCCTGTGCACAGAACATGTCATCTCTCATGTTATGGACCAGAGGCCTGACATTAAAATATTTTTGACTTTGACTTTTGACACACATGAAAATCCCATTGTTTCTCAGTCCATTTGCAGATGGAACAACTCAACAACTAGTGCTAGACTTGTGGCAACAAAAATGTCTACAATGGTTTGTTGTGGTTGTCCATCACTCAGTATATCTGGAAACGGATCATCTTCCTTGCATGGTAATCAACACCATCACAAGAAAATTGTTTGCCCATCATGGCATTCCTGAATGACTTCTTACAGAATATAATCACTAGTTGTTTGCACTGAATTTTCCACAGGCACAGCGTATTGTAAGGGAGGTGAAGAAAATCTTTTTTTATTGCATGATTTGCTTCTGGCCTTCCTGACTTAGTGGTATACTCCTTCAGCAACAACAGGCAGAACAAGCCATGTGACAACGTCTGCAGCTTGGATATGATCTTCCCAGTTTTGACATTTACAGTAAGGTAAACAATAACGAAGTATGTTTCGTAAACATGTTGTTCAGAAGTTGTTCGTAATAACTTACAACTCTAAATCAACCTTTACTTTTCAACAGTTGACGAAATTTGTTTTGAAAACATTGCGTTGAAAAGTTGTTTGTGATAACTTACGACTCCAAATCAACCTTTTTTCTACAGTTGAAATTTATACTTATTCATCCTTTCATTATGACGACTTCCTCTGCAACCACCACTTTTCCAATCCCTTCCATACTGAACGACGTGCCATGGAGGCAAACACGTGCTGTACCCAAAGCTAAAGCTCTTGAAAACATCCTATGGCAAAAAAATAATTGCGTTTAGCAAGTATTGATTATGAACAGTCGGGAACGCATCTTTGTCGTTCAGAGTTTTATTCTATCTGGCTTTCTGTCTTGACGTTTCTCTTGACGTTTCTCTTGACGTTTCTCTAGGTTGGATTGTGATGACAGCTTGTAGTCTTTATAGGTTTACAGATTGGTAACGATGTTTTGGAACTGAAATGTTTTCAGAATTGATAGTTATATAATTTTCGGTTTGGGGAATAATACCTATGATTGATTATGATTGATTCTCTTTTTTTAAGATATATCTTGTAAATGAGCAAAGCTATTTCCAGTTCTTCTGAAAAATGAAAGATCGAGATTTAATTAAGAAACACAAAAGCAAACAAGCAAGCAACCAACGAACCAACGAAAGAAAACATCAACAACAGCAAAACAACATGATCATAAGTTTATTTTCTTAAAATCAACTGAGTACCTTTGCCAAGAACGTGTCATGAATATATTTACAAACACAGTTACGTTCGCGTGCAGCTAAACAGGACCATGCTGAATTAAGTTGGACTGACATGCTGCTGTCTGAGTTTCGAATGGGGGAATCGTTTCGGAAAAAAAAACCCAAAAAACAAACAAACAACAACACAAAACCCAACGTTTTCACTACAACACAATCCGTGTCAACCTATATCAATAATAAGTGTTTGTGATGAACACCAACACAAGTGGTATTAACAAACATCTGTTTCCAGGTGGAGGTAGTGACACGTGGAGCAGGATTTTACCGTCAGCTATCTGTGCTGTAGTGACACTGGTGTGTTTGTTGTCTGCCCCTCCTCTCCCTGCCAGTAGCACAGCACTGCAGGTTGGTACCAGCTCAGCCCCACTCCCCGATTTGTCACACATTGTGTCCTCCCTGTCTGGACGACCACTGGCTAACTCTACCTCCTCAGCCACTCCCTGTCTGCGTGTCCTAACAAACTTAACACGACAGAGAGGTTATATCAGGTGGAAAGGAGACAGACTCCTCCAGTGTAAAGACGTCAGGACGTGGATCGTGTTGGTGCCTCCCAATCACGGCACTGTGTTGCACATGAAGCAAATAGACATGAAACATTACTTACGACTCAGCAGCTTGAACGCTGGCAACGTTCACACCAAGGTGACGGAAGTTCAAGTGTGGGGACAGTACTACTTTCGTATAAAAGTAATTAGGGGTGGAGTTGCTTTACAGATTGAAGCCCCTCGAGTAAAAACCAGCCGTTGGTCATCATTCAATGTCAGCTTCGCCATCTACCCTGTGAGCAGTTTGCCCTGGGAAGTCAGCGTAAAGGGCGTGACTGGAAGCAGCGTCGTGATGTTCAACTGTTCAACAAGTGTTCCAGTGCCTGAGGCCATTGCCTGTGATGGTGTGAAGCACTGCGTTGATGATGAAGATGAAAAAGACTGTGACTACAGGCGGGAGGGGTGTGGGGACTGGGTCCCGTACCGTGAACACTGTCTTAAACTGGTTATTTACTTGAAAGGTTTTCTACATGGAAATGTCCACATCACAGATCCATTTATGGCAGCCAAAGAGTGTCATGATAAATATGGGGCAACACTTGCTGTCCTGCCTGATACAAAAGGAATAAACCTTGCAGCGAACATGATCTATCAGAGTGGGGCCAACTCAGTTCCAATAAATCTCCACAAAATGAAACCAGTGTCTAAGAAGCACCAGCATCTGTATCGCTATATGTGGCAGTGGGGAACTGGTGGGAGTGCCATAGCTTATGAAGCAACAAACATCCAAAAGGCAGGAACAATGTTTGATTGTGCAGCAATGACTATTTTCCCACATGTTCACTTTTTGCCTTTGAGATGTTACTTGCCAGATTTTCCTCCATCTGGCTACCTGTGCATGAAACCAAATCCCATGGTAACAGAAACGGACACCAAACAGATTCTGGGTGTACGTCTGGCAACAGCCACACGCAGTGTGCACGGATTCCTAACCAAACAGTGCGATGATGAATCTCTTGTGCACGTCTTTCACCAGTGTCAGTGGAAGGACAATGTTCTGTCCACACAGTGGTCCCCCAACCACTTCCCTCTGTTCCACTGTCAGTATGGACCACCAGTACACTACACCCTGGTCTGTGATGGACTGGAGGACTGTGCAGATGGTAGCGATGAAATAGGATGTCTGTTTCCACGCATTCTGAACAAAAATGATAACTTCTACATTTGTAAGAACCACCAAGTAATAACAAGGAAAAATCGCTGTGATGGTACCCCAGATTGTTTTGACGATACTGATGAACAGGACTGCATCCTTTGTCAGGAAAATATGTGTAACGGAGTAGGTTGTGTTCCCAGGTCCTATGTTCCTTACTTTCATAGCTGCACTTATGTTGCACCATACACTCGAGAAATACCTGTGCCACTGTTGCGTGGTGTCAATGTTGTGCAATTGGACGGCTATGGCATGTCAAGTGTAAATCTCGTCAGTAAGTCAGCTGCCAACCTAGAAGGATATTTTCGCTGTAGTAACGGGCTGTATATTCCCTCGTTTTTGCTAAATAACGGAGAGCTTGACTGCCTTCAAGGTGAGGATGAGAGTACCCCACACGAAAATGTCACATGCCCTGGGTTTTACAGGTGCCAGTACTCTGGTAACTGCGTACATCCTGACTTTGTGTGTGATGGTATATCCCACTGCCCTAACAAGGATGATGAGAGGTACTGCGGTCTGGTGCATCCCTCCAACTGCACATGTGAAGGCTTCGCCTGCTCATGCCATGCCCTGCCGTGGCCAGTGTCTGACTTTTGGTATCTACGGTATCTGGATCTGAGTGGCGCAAAAAGTCCAGCTTTGGGGGTACTGTTTGTGCTTGAATTTCTACAGTTTTTAAATGTTTCATTCTGTCAGGTGAACAATATATCTCTAGTGGATATGCCACAATTGGAGGTTTTGGACGTGAGCTACAATTTATTGTCAGGATTAACGTATGTGGAGATGGAAAACTTGGTTGGTTTGAAACATTTGAACATCTCTGGCAATCCATTGATCACCAGACTGAATGCTTCATTCTCATCGTTTCTTAAACAGGCTGGTTTAATCCATATTCAATGTTTGGTCATGACAAATGTGAACATGAGCGAAATTACTGACAATGCCTTTGGCGTTCTGTTGAAACTACGCAGTCTTGACATTCGGAATAACAAACTTGATAACTATAATGAGAATGTATTCAGGGGTCTAGATACTCTGAAACTTCTGCAAACAGATGATTACAGATTGTGCTGTTCATATTTTCATCCCCAAATGCTGGAATGCCATGCTCCAACAAACGAGCTTTCTTCTTGCTATGATCTGTTAAGGCTGGGCTTTTTCAGAGTTTGTCTCTGGGGAGTTACTTTGCTGACAACGCTGGGGAATTCTGGCGTGCTTATTTATAAATCAGTCACCAGGAAACGAAATGCACTGACATCTTTTCGTGTACTGGTGAGCCATCTGTGTATTTCTGATCTCCTGATGGGTATTTATATGATGGTGATAGGCGCCGCAGACACGTATTACCGAAATCATTATGTTGCCCATGAAAAGGCATGGAGACACAGTAATGTGTGCATTCTTGCAGGTTTCGTGGGTTTTGTATCAAGTGAAGTGTCGGCATTCATCATTAGCTTAATTACGTTTGATCGGCTGTTAAAGCTTTGTTTTCCATTCAAACCACACCTTCACATGAGTGCCAAATGTACCATGATAGTGTGCTGTGTGGCATGGGGTCTTGGTATCCTTCTGGCATCTGTACCTTTCATCGGTCAGTTTGAGTTCTATGGGGAGAGTAGCATTTGTCTCCCTTTGCCAATCACCCGCCATCACTTCTCAGGACAGATGTATGCATTTCTGATTTTCATCATCATGAACTGTCTCCTCTTCTTGTTCATTGGAATAGGACAGTTGGCCATTTACTGGGCCGTGCGGAAAGCAAAGGCAGCTGTGAAGACCAAACAGCAGGAAGAGGAAAGTACGATTGCTCGGCGGCTGTTCCTGGTTGTCTTCACTGACTTCTGCTGCTGGTTTCCTGTCGGGCTGATGGGCATCCTGGCTTCCTGTGGCGTCCCCATTCCCGGCGAGGTCAGCGTATGGGTCGCAGTGTTTGTGTTGCCCCTCAACTCGGCGTTGAACCCCTTTCTGTATACACTGAACAGCCTGAAAGAAAGGCGGAACCGAAACAAAATCAATGAGAAGTCGAAAAGAATCTTGTGCAACCTCAAGGGTGAAATTCCCAAGCTGGACCCCCAAATCATGGAGGAGATCATAATGGTGTATCTGCGTTCTAACAGATCTGTCAAATTGACAAATGTATTGGAGCTGATGCATTCTGGTCAGGAAAAAGAAAATAGCATGGTGCAAACCGGGAACAGCTTGGTGCTGAAAACGAATGAAAACACATGTACATTGGAATATAATGAAGGCTGATTGTACGTGCACAACACCTGAACAATATACAAATTAAACATCTTATTAACAAAGGCACCGGGTGAAAAAAGCAGCACCAAGTCTCTACTTCTCCAAAAATCATTGTTCCAGAATACCTCCCATTGTGAGCGAAACTTTCTTTTCACGAAAGTTGTAAGCATAAAAGAGGCGGAACGTCTCCCAGGAATGATTGCTTTTGTGACAAGTAAACTAGCGTTCGGAACACGTAGGCAGGCAAGAACTGTTCAGCTTTTCCAGACGTTTATGATAGCACTGAAAGAAATGATGTTCATAAAACTGCAGGTTGATGGAATCATCACGTTCTTTTTTCCTCCAAGTGAAAACAATTACAGACAGGTAAAACTCCAGTTAGGTTGTATTGGACCGTTGGTCTCACCCATGGCTTTTAGTGAGTGTGTGTGTGTGTGTGTGTGTGTGTGTGTGTGTGTGTGTGTGTGTGTGTGTGTGTGTGTGTGTGTGTGTGTTTGTGTGTGTGTGTGTGTGTTTGTTTGTGTGTGTGTGTGTGTGTGCGTGTGCGCGCGCGCGCGCGTGTGTGTATGTGTGTATGTATGTATGTGTGTGTGTGTGTGTGTGTGTGTGCGTGTGTTCCTTGGATGTGTTTATCACGTTGTGGGCTGCGTTGCAATTCGCTCCAGATTTTGCCATCTTTTGTGGTCATAATCACTTATTCAGAAGTCTCTGACAGGTCCAAGGCTTTGATCAATGATCAATGTCATCGATCATTTTGATACACAACAGAGTGATGGTAGGCCCATAGATTTTGCCCTACCAATCCTGGCTGCTTCTCTTTGTTCTCCTTCCATTATTCTTTCACCCCTTGTTATTATGTCTTGAACGAAGTGGGAAATCAGTGACTTCCATAACTGTTGTTAGTCCAAGCCTCGCTAGATCTTCCCCTCATTTTACACATTCACTAGTGTGCCTCTGCACAGTGCTGTAGTCATGCTTCATACGTCCATTGAACAGACAGCAACAGCATATTTTCAATGCACTGAAGTTTGTCTCCATAGCATAAGTCAGGTACGTTTTCATAATTTCTGATTTGTCACATTATGCTGTGTAGGCTAACAAAAAGTGTTTTGTGGACTGTAGCAATCAGTTAAAAGTGCATGTTTTTAACGCAAAGGTGTGACGTCCGGCTTCTGGATGTATTGTTTCTCTCTCTTTGACTCCAAAGAGCGGTGTGCATGTAAAACGAGTTGCCACTGTGTTTGGAGTCCAAAGAAGGTTTAATGCATTGGCTTTCATGCACATGTTAGAACCACGTAATTTGCCTTAAAAATAACAACAAACAAACAAATAAAAGAGAAAACCGGAGTTATGCCATGATTTATATCATCTTCCTGTAACATAAACTGAATCCTGGCAGGCAGCAGTGAGATATCCTGGCTGGCACACAACGAAAGGAGTTAAGCGCAGTTCAGTAAAGAGGAAAGAGTAGCCTTCGCTCATCCTCCTGTCCACACTGTGAGCTTATCATACCTAGACCACTGAGAGTGCACGGGTTCGTTTCACCACACCTTGTGAACTGAAAGTGCATGGTGAACAGCCATGTTTAAGGTCTCTATAGGCGTGCAGCAATAACACACAGGTCCTTCAAGACCAATTGTAAAACAGGCACTTTCCTGCGTATAATTGTTCATGAATTTCGAATGTGACTGCGTGAGTGACAGCAGTTTTACTACGTCTATATCGGCATATTGCCTTATTGATGTTCATATTATGTGTGTCTGCTTGTGAAGTGTGAAATTGACAAATTTTCATTCTTTCCTTTTTTGATTTTGTTTTCTTGTTGTTGTTTATAGCGTTACCTTTTCTTGTGGGCTTAATGTTCTACATTTGCATGGTAGTTGATGGGATTAGTTCCAAGAACATTTTATTCTTGCTGTAAAGCCGTTGTATGGTTTGATATATCTATATGTCTGTCTGTCTGTATGTATGCGTATGTATATACGTGAGAATGTGTGTATGTACGTATGTGCAAACACACACACACACACACACACACACACACACACACACACACACACACACACACACACACTAAAAAATAAAATCACTATGAAAAATCCCTCTCCCCGCCGGGGTAACTTTCACCATTTCCCACCCTGCAGACTATGAGAGAAAGACAGACAGAGAGACATAGACAAGCAGTGTGTGTGTGTGCATTCATGTTGATCCAAGTGAGCAGTTAAAACGACCCATGCTTCAGTGCAGGTGCTTCGTTCATGTAGGATGGATGCGCTGCATCTTTTTTTTTTTTTTTTTTTTTTTTTTTTTTTTTACAAAGTGAGTCATCTGCGTTTCCTCGGAAAACCAATAGCTGTTATTGTATCAGGTCTGTGGTGGCTGCAAAGGGGAAAGGCAACAGCATTGTTTATTGGCCTCTGTCAACTCGATAGCGTGAGTGAACTATTTGTTGTGGAAGGGGGTGCAGCAGACGCCATTTGCCCCGTGACTGCTGCAATATCACACTGACGTTTTATTTATTTATTTCTTGCTGCTGTTTTCACGTGGATGTTATTATTCAAATGAATGGTGAATTAAGTAAAGTTTTCCAGTGTCATCTTTTTTTTCTTGCGAATGAACTTATAAATCATAAATAAGCCACCATATGGATACAGTTTGTGAGTGCCTGTGTGTACCCAAATCACGTAATATGGTAGTATATTTGGATTATGTACATGTGTGTCTTAGTAAGAATGAGACTGAATTCAATACAAAGAAGAGCAGACACTCGCTGTAGTTGAGTTGAAAAAAACAGAACTGATACTTGTTTACGACACAATTTGATTAATAAAAATTCGTCCAGACATTTCATGACAATAGGGGCCCGAACTATGGGACCGTAATTTTGTGAATAAATCCACTATGATTGGTACACCAATATAGATAGATAGATAGATTGATAGACTGCTATATCTGATATATAAGCCTGACAAAGCATCTGCCTAGCAGATGCGGTGTAGCGTATACGGATTTATATGATTTAGTGACACCTCCATGAAGGCTAAAACCCATCTTTTACGCGCTTCTGTTGTATTCATATTCATAAGTCTCATTTGTGATACACTTTTAAAAAAATCTAATTGTTAAGATGTGTTCTGTATTTGTTATTATAAAGCTTCGGGTAAAAAGTAAAAAACAAAAACAAACAAAACAAAAACAAAACAAAAAAAAAAGAAAGAAAGAAAAAAGAAAAAGAAAAAAAAAGAAAAAAAAAAAAGAAAAGAAAAAGCCCTGAAAGCAGATTCGAACCCCGCGTGTTTGGGTGATAAGATACTGTCCTACTCAATACATCACCGTGGCTCCTTAACTGACGTTAAAAAAATTAACATTTAAATATGCTTTTTTATAAGGGCGATAAATCTATTACGGTATTCGCAGTGAGAACGCTGTTTAAATCATATTATTCTGGTGTATGTTGGGCATTCAGAAAAATCTATTAGGGCAATTAAGAATGTTTTGTTTTTTTTAAGTCCGCGGTAAAGGAGACGTAGCTATCGCCGCAATCACACTGCAACTTTTAGCCGTTTTCTCTGGATCTAGATAGATGTACAATTTTATTACGACGCGGTTGATTCAGTTTCTCTTTTATGTTTATTCTAGTTATATAGTTGACTCACTTGTGTAATTTTAAAGTTGATATGAAAATTGAGTATTTTGTTAAACTAATAACGTGTAAAGCCAGGTACAAGTACTTCTAAACGTCGTATGAAGCGAAAAGGACTTCATTTTGAGAACAGTCAAGATTGGAAATTTTTACGTTTCATCAAGGGTATTAACTCTCATGTTTTATTTTTTGTTAATTGTGAATTCCGACTGATTTTGTTGATATTTTTGTGGCACTTTGGGGCATAATCCAGTAAGTGATGAGGCGTTCACAAATCTTTCTATAATTAAATATTTGACGGTCTCCTTCTCCAACTTTCCATCACATGTTATAGTGTATTGTTGATTGAATATAGGATTGAACGGGCAGGTCAACAACTTGAAACAAAATGGCGTCCTTTGCGTTCGTGAGGAATATGAGCACGCACTTTGAATTTGTATAAATATGTGTACAAAAGTGATTTTTGCCCATGGCCTACAGGGCTCAGCCAATAGATCTATAAAGTCCACTCATAGTATTGATTTAATATTTTCCGAAAAAGACCACTTGGGCGAATGAACATAGTGAAAGCCCTGTAACACTGGGAGTAAAACACACAAGCTTTTTTATGTATTGAGTATAATTTCAAAATGTAATGTTTAAAATGAGAAAGATCAGTTAAAACCATTTTAATCCCTCTAGCATTAATTACAGATTAATTTCCCTTTTTTACTAGCTGCACCAAAGACATGCACCAGAAGTATAACTTCTATGCTTAGCAAAAGAAGTTCCTGTTTGAACAACAACAAAAAAAAAAAAAAAAAAAAAAAAATGACTGCTCTTGATGCTGTGCCAGAATATGAGATCAAAGTGCCAAGTTTAGAGAAAAAAAAAAACAAAAAAAAAAAAACAGTAAATTCAGTTTGCATATAATTTGACTTCTTTTTAAAATATTTTTTTGTGCCCATCCCAGAGGTTTTTGATTGAATGATGTGGATACTTATATAGCGCCTATCCTCGGTCAGAGACCAAGCTCTAAGCGCTTTACATACACGGGGACATTTGCACCACAGGCTGCCTACCTGGGTAGAGCCGACTGACGGGTGCCACTGGGCGCTCATCATTCGTTTCCTGTGTCATTCAATCAGATTTCAGACGCACACGCATACACACTCAGACAGACATGTAACATTTTAGGTGTATGACCGTTTTTATTTATTTACCCTGCCATGTAGGCAGCCATACTCCGTTTTCGGGGGTGTGCATGTGGGTATATTCTTGTTTCCATAACCCACCGAACGCTGACATGGATTACAGGATCTTTAACGTGCGTATTTGATCTTCTGCGTGCGCATACACACGAAAGGGGTTCAGGCACTAGCAGGTCTGCACATATGTTGACCTGGGAGATCGGAAAAATCTCCACCCTTTACCCACCAGGTGCACCGAGATTCGAACCCAGGACCCACAGATTGAAAGTCCAGCGCTTTAACCATTCGGCTATTGCACCCGTCCTGCAACATTGTTTTAAACAAGATGACTGGAAAGAACTTAATCTTTCCTATTTTTATGCCACAGTTCGTGTCATCTGACAAAGTATTTGCAGAGAAAATGGCAATATTAAACTTTACCACACACACACACACACACACAACCGAGCACCAGTTTAAAACATAGACTCACTTTGTTTACACATGTGCGTCAAAAACGGAGAGTTTTTTGGTTTTGTTTTGTTTTTTGTTTTTTTTTTTCACCCCCAGCATAGAAGAGCAAAGATGACTCACAAAATCAATGCAAACGAAACACGTTGAAAAGTAATATATTCAGTAGGACAGAGTGCACAGAAAACAGTGGCTGTCTTTTTTTTATTCAAACAAAAAATGAAAGGAGCGACTTCATTGTTTTCCTTGTCTTCTTCCTGGGCAAACAGTTCACCAGCAGCCCCCTCCACCTCCACCCCCCTCTCTCTCTCTATCTGGAATTGCTCACCGTCACAGGTGACGAGAATGTCTCCGTTGCGCTACATTCAGTTCAGTTTAGTTTCAGTTCCTCAGTTTCTCAAGGAGGCACAACAGCATACGGACGAATCCATATATGCTACACCACATCTGCTGGGCACATGTCTGACCAGCAGCGTAAGCCAACGCATTTAGTCAGGCCTTGAGGGATGAAAAAAAGGAAGGGAAAAAGGGATACATATACAAATAAATGAATAAATTATCAAATCAATGAATAAACAATGTAGAATAAATAAGTGAATGAATCTAAACAAAACAAAAACAAACGAAAAATACAACAACAAAAAAAAAACAGAAAAAAGAAAAAAAAAAGTAAAATAAAGGTAAGGAAGCAAATAAAATAAAAGAATAATAAATGATTAAACAAGAAAATTAATGCAAATAAACAGACACGCACTTACACACACACAAACACTCACGCTCCACAGGCAAGAACAATGATAGGCTTTTCTTTTCTGTTTCCATCTTTGATCAATATGCCTGGTTCGTCAAGCACAGTATGAACAGTATTTTGTGTGAACAGTGATCAAAGTTATAAAAAAAGATTACCGTTATTATCTTTGGACAGCTGGGTTTTTCCAAATGTAACCTTTGTACACTGTCTGTACAAGGTGTTGGTGATTTTTCTTGGGGAGGAAAGGGTTTAGACCCTTGACTGCCAATACAGTGTCCGTGAGGGTCTGGGTTTGAATCCAGGTCTCGCCCATTCTCTCAAGTTTCACTGGACATTCAAACTGAGCGTTTAGTCATTCGAGTAAGACGATAAACCGAGGTCCCGTGAGCAGCACGCACTTGGCGCACTGAAAAAGAACCCATGGCAACAGAAGTGTTGTTCTCTGTGTGAGGAGGGCAACGTTTGCTGCGTTATGCTGCTGGTCAGGCATCTGCATAGCAGTTGTGCTATAGCGTCTCTCTCTCTCTCTCTCTCTCTCTCTCTGACTTTTCCTTGTAGAAACTGAAACAGAAAAAAATTCATGGCGTGAATTTCAGTTTCAGTTTCAAGGAAATTAAATAAAATGCATCAAGAATTTTTTTTTTTTTTTTTTTTTTTTTTTTTCGCATAACCAAACGGGTTGATCAGGTGTTGGGAGCAAACTAAAAACAGAACAAAACAAAAACAAAAACGCACAAAAAAAGAAGAAAAATCACTGTCCACTGGAACGTGAAACAGTACACAGCCTCTCCTTCCTCACTGACCTCACAGCAACGTCGGTCTTCCTGTGGTGGGCCTGTCCTGCTCAGTTCGCATTGTCATGGGAACTACGACGGATAACCAAAAAACTGGAGCCACATATGATGAGACCAAGAATGAAATTCAGAAGTCCTGGAAACAGACTTTCTGAGTCTTGAGAAGAATACCGACCCGAGATGATTTGTTCTCACAGAGAATCAGGGAAGACTGCTTCTTACAGTTTCACACACACACACACACACACACACACACACACACACACACACACACACACACACACACTGTTATATACACATATTGATTCATAATCATATATTCAGAGAGAGAGAGAGAGAGAGAGAGATGAACAGAGAACTAGATGAATACACAGATAGATCAATATCCCATCCAAGTGGATGAGGCAAGGAGTACAAGCCACCAACACTGTCCAGGAAAGGAACCGACGCTACCTTCGGCAGTCATAGACTGAGCCGAGTTCGAAACCCACGGAGAGAAGGTAGTGGCGACCTTGGCCATCCTGTCTGTTGGAACCCCACAACCAACCAACACAAGCTGGGTGTCCTCTAGTCTTAGTTGCCACGAAACGAATGGGTCTGTATGTGACCCCTCGCCTGGAGCTGAGGAGCGAACTGCATAGACAGCGGGGTGTGTCTGATGCGCGTGATAGAGCCTTTTTAGAAGATAAATTGAACGATTAGGTTTAGTTCCAACACACAGTGGAGGATGAAGGTGGCAGTATAGTTAAGACGCTCGTCTGTCAATACAGAGTCCGTCAGGGTCCTGTTTGAATCTCGCTTTCGCCCTTTCTCAAATTTGACTGGAAAATCCAACGGAGTGTCTAGTCATTTGGTTGAGACAATAAACCGACGTCCCGTGTGCAGCACGCACCTGGAGCACTGGAGCAAAAGTGTTGTCGTGTGGCAAAATTCTGAAGGTCCATAAGTATATATATATATATATATATATATATATATATATATATATATATATATATATATATATATATATATATATATATATATATATGCACAGAAGGCCTGACTATGTGCCTTGAGTCATGCTGGCGGTCAGGCATCTGCCTAGCAGATGTGGTGTAGCGCGTATGGATTAATCCGAACGCAGTGACGCCTCCTTGACAAACAGAAACTGAAACACCTCTCAACAATCAGCGTTTCACAACCTTTCTATTGAGCGTAAATTGAATTACTAATTATGGCGGTTTCATTTTGAAGATTAACTTCCAATCTGAAATCAATTCACCACAGTATAAAATTAATAAAATCAGTTCATTGCCGGCAAGTTTGATTAAAAGATTGTTGTACAACTGTTGTAACCATGCAAGATACTAAATTGAATTAGTGACTGAAATAGGGATCACTATAAATAAAACGCTGGTTGGTTAATTTGACCGAGTGGCGTGGTATTGGCAATGTCTCGATAATGAAAATCTGCTTTACATAATTGAAATATCATACCTGTTTCAATCAAAACACTGTAATGGCGTGGTTTTAAGTTGAACAATATGAGCTCACATACACATACACAATCAATAAAATATTTGTGAGGAACAGCAACACGGGTCAGTGGTTGTACACTGCTGCTGTCTGCTGCGGTCAGTTGCTGCATCAGTTGAAAGTGCACATTAGTTGGTAACAAGCAGTGCATTGTTACATCTGGACTTGCAATGTTACATCTAGAGTCTCAAGGCTTGAAGGTTGGAGTTTTCTGATTTCATTGTTGAAACAGGTGTTTTACAGAAATGTGTGCTAAAGTTTTCATTGATTTACATTGTATCTGCATCTGTTGTTATTCATATGATTGATGGTTTTTCAAATGTATATATTGTCAGAAAATATTGTCTTTGTTTCCAAACGTTTTGATCTTTTTTTAATATTTCCGATTTATGTTCATTAAAAATGTATCTCTTAATTCTTGGCATCCTATGTCTTATTTGTTTTAGAGAGAGAGAAAGAGAGAGAGAGAGAGAGAGAGAGAGAGAGAGAGAGAGAGAGAGAGAGAGAGATGACATGACACAACATTATATGACATGAGGATTTATTGTGAAATGCATTTACAACCATCTTGACAAGGCGGGGATAAGAGCAGAAAATAAACAAATACAACGAACCATCACACAGGGCCATAACTGATTACAAAAAAAGGAAGGAAAACAAAAACAAACATCACAAAGACCATCCATGGTCATAAATCATTTACTTGTATATTCATCCTTGTTTCCATTTCTTCAGTGGTATATTCTATGATCTCTCTCTCTCTCTCTCTCTCTCTCTCTCTCTCTCTCTCTCTCTCTCTCTGTACACAATACATACATACATATGTATGCACATTTCACAAGATTATTTATACTCTCTGCCCATTATCCGTGGCTTTCTGCTTGTACTTAAATGCTGTAGTAAGAAATTAATGTGGATACAACTGTTAATGTTATTTCATTTCTTTTATTGAGCACGAGTCAATAAACGGGGCTTAATTCTTCAGTGCACTGATATATTTGGATCTGACTATCTGCAGGACTATGGAAAACAACAACAACAAAACTGTTGGGCAATCCATGTTTGTTTTTCTTCAGACATGCAAACCATACTTCATTCAGCATCACTGAATTCCATGGTATCAAAAAATTGTAAAAAAAAAAAAAAAAAAAAAAAAAAAAAGCGCCAAACGAATAAAGCCAGCTGTATCTCATGATTGATTTCTGAATGCAAATCTTGTTTAAAGTAGCCAAAATATCTGTAAAAAAAAATGACAAGAAGTCATTTTTATATCCAACTCTTTGGCATGGTCAAGCATATCAGAGATCATTCTCATTCAAAGTTGTCTGTATTTTCCAAACTCAATAAAATTTTCTAAGTTTATTTTTGTGATTCGAGCATTTCATGCATTTGTCTGCAGATTTCAGTTGTAAGCAGTCTGGTTAATATGAACCAGTATTCAAAACATTTCAACATAGTTATAATGATTAGAGGATAAGAGTTATCTGGTGGTCTCTATATTTGAGGAGTACATTGGCACGTTCGGAAATCGTTAAATGAAAATGTATGCGCCTTTAATTCTGGCAAAAAGGTCCTACTAAAACCCCCAATTTTAGAAGCATACGGAAGCATTGGTTCTATTTTGAAGAAAAAGAGAGAGAGAGAGAGAGAGAGAGAGACAGACATACAGACAGACTGACAGACAGACAGACAGAGACAGAAAGAATAGCACCATTTCATATTTGCTCGGGGATCGTGAAAGAAGCTGATGGTGAGGGATGAGAGGTAAGCTCATCTGTGTTGAAACCCGGTGTGTGATGTTCGTTTCCTGTTGCTCTGAGATGTTGGGATTCAGTGTGACATTAGGATGGGGGAGTGGACGTTAATGTGTTAAGTGGTTCCCGAGGGGAAAGGTGAGTAGTCACCCCCCCCCGTCCCCAACACACACGTGCGCGTGGTGGTGAATATAGAATCCCTCATAGTGTAGAGGCCTTTACTGATGTCTGACATAGCTCGTGTTCCGTCTCCTGAATGAAACTCATCAGATGTCTCGGTCATAGCAGTTACTTGTCTCTCACAGTACATGCCTGAGAAATACCACTTGCAGACTGATGGTGTTCCCAATGTCAACATGCAGAAGAAAATGGATTAAATGACTTCTATTCCCTGTGAGTATAGAGTGACATTCATATCACAAGGAAAATAAAATGTAGAAAGATGGTACACACACAAATAACAAAAACAAAGCATACGAATAACCAAATAGACAAAAATTGAAAAAAACAACAACAACAAAAACAACAAACAGACAAACAAGCAAACAACCGGTCATTGCATCTCACGCTTTGGGATCTAAAGGAATACAAGGGAGGTCAACATGTTTGCACTGTGTGACTGATCAGCTCACTTGTCCCATTGCCCCAAGCGTTATTTGGCAAACGACCACTAACTCAGGGTACGTTCTATGTGTGGTATTCTTTACATACCCTCCCCTTTTGTCGTATTCAAGACAGATTCATTTTGCCTGAAGCAAATTTAATTTGCTTTTGACGTAGGTTGGACCCACGGGTACAGTTTAACATACAGAACTTCGTTTTCAAAACACCGTGTTGCGCAGGTATGCGTTTACCCGCAGGCACAATGTTCTCTTCATTCCAGCTCCCAGTTGACTAAATAACAAAGATGAATGAAAAACTGCAGAGGTGGGGGTTATAGAAAGGGGTGCTGTGGAACAGAATGACTCCCTCTATATATGTCCTACCGGGAGCATCTTGTGTACGAAACAGTTCTCTACAAGTAAAAACAGCATACTCTCCCAATGATAGATGTTGATATCGTTAAAGGAGCTGGATTTTACTTTTTACTTGGATTCTACTTGAGAGTTATTTGAGTCATGACAGTAAGGCTGGAATTTGATTGGAGTGGAGTTTGTCTTGCCCGAGTTACATACCCACTCTGTCGGCCAAAAGAGGGGTTTGGGGCAGCTGGTATTTGGATGGTTCCCAAAGGTAGCTAACACCCATGGCTGCACCACTATGAACCAGTGCAATCTTGCCTCCTAAGTCATAGTCCTTCAAAAAAAAAAAAAAAAAAAAAAAAAAAAAAAAAAAAAACTAGGCTGTAAATGACCTCGCATTGCAGTGCAGAAACTATTGATCAAACAGCTCTCACCTTGCTGTTGGCCCATCTGTAGACTTTTGTCAGTCTGTGATATAAGCTAAGCATTGGATGAATACATCAATGGCAAGTGCAAATATTTTATGTGTGTAGACAAGAGTTCAACCAGGAGTACACCTATGATATGCAGGAAATTACTCTGCAAAGGATTTATGTGACATACATAATGGCGTTCTATGTTCAGTCTGAGGACATGCAGTTCATTATGGACAGGCTCTCAACATCCTGCAGGTGCTTTGGTCTCACCATCAGCCTCAGCAAGACCGAGTCCATGTACCAACCAGCTACCTCACAAAACGCCAGTGCCTCCCCCACACCTGCAATCAAGATCAACGACACAGAGATCAAGTCAGTTGACAAGTTTTGCTACCTGGGCAGCACCCTATGCACCAACAGAGCCTCTGATGCTCTAGTGGCATAAAGACGATTGAAAACAAGAGAACGCTGGCCATAAAGGAGAAGCGTAAGCGAAGGAAGCAGGGCTCAACTTCTGGAGACGTTTTCCCTTGAAACACCTGTGGGAAGTGCTGCGCATCCAGAATCAGCTTCTTCTCCCATATGCAGACACACACCGACAGACAAGCTTCCATGCCTACTCATCCGTCGGTCCGACGGGAGACTCCATCATCATCATGTTCAGTCAGGTGTCTTTCAAGAAGTATTTCTGTAACACTGTGTGTGCAGTCAGGAGTCCTCCAGTGAATATATCTGTGACATGCACAACAGAACTCTGTGTTCAGTCTGGAGTTATCAAAGGAGTGTTTCTGTGACATGCACAAAAGCACTCTGTGTGCAGTCAGGAGTCCTCCGAGGAGTATATCTGCGACATCCACAAAAGAAGTCTGTGTTCAGTCAGGAGCTCTCCATGGAGTATATATGTGATGTGTACAAACGCACTTATAGGCGTACATATGTGAGGGAATCATTGGATGACGTAACAGGTTTTAAACCCTTCAAAAACAGCAAATGGCTCCCAATTGAATTCCATCAATCGAGTTCATTTATTGTGTCTTTGCAACACGCGAATTTCATTTATCTAATGAAAATTGTCACTTGCAGTGACTTACAATGACTGGCTCTGTGCCATTCTACCTCTCTGAGGGTATGCACGTAATACCTGGTTGAAGGGAAGAGTTGAAAAGGGATGGGGAGGGATGGTATGTTTTTCATGTCTTCTTGGTGTATGTGCGCACACACACACACACACACACACACACACACACACACACACACACACACACACAAACACACACACACACACACACACACAACACTCGCACACGTACACACACACACACACACACACACACACACACACACACACACACACACACACACACACACACAAACACACACACACAAACGCGCGCGCGCGCGCAAACACACACACACACACACACACACACACACACACACACACACACACACAAACACACACACACAAACGCGCGCGCGCGCGCAAACACACACACACACACACACACACACACACACACACACACACACACACACACACACACACACACAAGAAAGGCCCATTACTTCTTTGTCCATTTCTAGATGGCACAACTCAACAACTAATGGTAGACTTGCGACAACAAAAAAGTCTACAGTGCTTTGTTGTGGTTGTCCATCATTCTGTATATCTGGATCAGCTTCCTTGCATTGCAACCATAATCATCACAAGAACATTGTTTGCCCACCATGGCATTCCTGAATGACTTCTTACAGAACATAATCACTAGTTGATTGCCACTGAACTTTCCACAGCGTGTTGTAAGGGAGGTGAAGAAAATCATTTTTATTGCATTACAGTAAGTTTCAGTTTCAGTTTCAGTAGCTCAAGGAGGCGTCACTGCGTTCGGACAAATCCATATACGCTACACCACATCTGCCAAGCAGATGCCTGACCAGCAGCGTAACCCAACGCGCTTAGTCAGGCCTTGAAAAAAAAAAAATATATATATATAAGCTTACATGAATAAATAAATTATAATTATGATATAAAAAAGGTAGTAGTAATGAAAATAATGATAAAATAATAATAATAATAAATACATAAATAAATAAGACAACAATGATGATAAATAAGCAAATAAATATAAAACATGAAGACACACATTCACACATACACCCACACATGCATAACAGATATGCCCCAAAAACGCAGTTTCACAGACATGAAAGCACAGTCAAATCCATATAAACGTACATGAGCTCCAACACACAGACACAGACACAGACACAGACACAGACACAGACACACACACACACACACACACACACACACACACACACACACACCACAAATTACCCTGCACCTCCTCTACCCCCTCCTCCACACACTCATTTCTAGTCTATGTATCGCAGCTTCCACGGCACACACACACATACACACACACGCACACGCACACACACACACACACACACACACACACACACACACACACACAGATGAACGCTTACTTGTACAAGCACACACACACACGCCCATATCTCCCACCCCCAACCCCACACACATATATACAAAGATATAATATATACGTTCCAATATCCTGTTGCTCCCACAGTGTAGGCATACATACACAAACATACCTCATCCTCTACCTCACCTCCCTGCACCCCCACCTCCCCCTCACACACACACACACACAACACACACACACATGCACAGAACTCTCCTGACACTTGTGTACACTTACACTCTCACGCATGCACAGACCCATACATACACTCAAACACACACATACACACACGCACAGAGGCTGCCACTGATTGGCCGCAAGAGGGATGGGAAAAGATCTCTGATGCCAAGAACGTGGTGTCTAGTGTGTTGCTCAGTCTATTGTATTTGGAAAAGCCCACAGAGACTCTGTTCCGTTTTGAAGAAATTTGCGCAATGTTGGTTTGGAAATGATGCCGATATTTGTTTGATTTGCAAAGCATCGTGCTCTACCTTTCATGTTAGACTTACGGCCGCTCCCTCTCTCTGCTTTTATTTCTTTGAGGCGATCGATGGTGTGATGGCCTTGTACCTGTTCTTTTTGATATTCTTTGACTTTTCTGAGGATTTCCGATTTTCCTAGATGTAGGCCGCTCGTTGGTGTTGCGTTACCAGCAAGTCTGTCAGCTCGCTCATTTCCCTTAACTCCTGCATGTCCCGGGCAGTATGACCATGTGAGTTTTTTTATCTGAAAGTTGCGCATTGCCTTATGCCACTCTGGGCTTCCCATTCCGTTTTCAATTTTCTGTATGAGGTTCATTGAGTCGGTTAGAATCATGGCATGTTGGTTTCCGGGCGTATGGATGGACGATAGCCACTGGAGGGCATGTGTCACAGCTTCAACTTCCATCGTTAGGCTGGAGGTTGTGACTTTGTAGGCAGCATTCTCTTCCCTAACTGTTTTTCCATTTTGTTTCGCAGTGAATCCCCAACCGGAGTGGTCTTTGGTGACTGAGCCATCTGTGTATATGATGATGTCCTCTTCTTTACTGTTTTCTTCTATGAGTAGCTTCACTTCCGCATCAGTTTTGCCCTCTGGCCATTCCTGACAATGTCTTCCTAGAGTGGGTGAAATGGCTGTGTTGAATAGATGGTTGAGGTTTTCGGGGTTTTTCTCCCATTCTTTTGTTTCTTTCAGGTCTTGTAGTCGGCATACTAGCTGGATTGTGTCTTCTGCTTGCCCCATCCATGATCTTCCTCGTCCTAGACGGCTGCCTTTTGGTTCTTTGACTGTGTCATGCAGTGGGTTTTGAGGGTTTTCTAATGCTTTGAAGTAGGTCTTGACCTGTTCTAACTTGTTTCTGGCCTGCACTGAAGGAAGGTCAAGCAGGTATCGCATGGTTTCTGTGGGCGTGTCTTTTGTTGTTCCAAGGATCAGCCTCATAGCTTCATTTTGAACTCTTTCTAATTTTAAGAGGTTGCTTTGAGACGGTGTTGTTAGCCCAAGTCCGTAGTCGATCACACTGAGGACGAGTGATTGGTATAGCAGGAAGAGGTGGCGTTGTTCAATACCTTTGGTTGCCATTGCCTTTAAGACTGAAAGGCCTTTTTTGCATTTGAGAACAGTATTTTCCGTATGTTTTCTGAAGGTCAGCATCCTGTCGAAGTGTATTCCTAGGTAGTGTAGGCATTCAGTTTTCTCGATCTAAATCCCATCGAATGACACAGAAGGTGGTGATTTGCTCGCGGTTCTGTTGTTCAGGGTGCACAGCAACGTTTGGGCTTTCGCTGGATTGATGGAAGATCCTGTGTCTTTGCACCATTGAGCAATATTGTTTAGTTGTTTCTGGACGGCTTTGGTTCTTTCCTGATCATCTTTCGAAGTTTTGAAGACCAGGCCATCATCCGCAAGAGTAAGCACCCGAGCTATTCCATTGTTGTTTAAGTCTGCAAGGCCCTTTGTGTAGACATTGTAGAGGACAGGAGAGAGCGGAGACCCTTGTGGCAGTCCCATGGATAGTTTAGAAGGTGCGGACATCCAATCTCCAAGGCGTAGGACGACGGTTCTTTCCTGAAGCGCTGCTGCTATCCATCTTGTCAGTGTCAAACTTACTCCATACCTTAGTAGCAGCTCCATGAGGTGTGCAAACTGGACTTTATTGTAGGCATCTTCAAGGTCGATTGCTACTGCTAGTGTTTCTTCTTTCCTTTGAAATCCTTCATACACCTCATATGCAAAAGCAGCTGCATTTTCCCATGTGGACTTGCCTGTTCTGTAACCACCTTGATTTGAAGGGAGAATGTGCCTGTGTTCAAGATCATTTACAGTAAGGTAAGCAATAACGAAGTATTTTTCGAAAACATGTTGATCAGAAGTTGTTCGTAATAACTTACAACTCTGAATCAACCTTTCATTTTTTAACAATAACAATTATAAATTCTTAACAGATAGATGATATGATTATGTGGATGAAGTACGAGTGTATGTAGTAAGTCTAGTGAAATTGTACAGGGCACACACACACATATACGCACACATGTGACTGACGGGACAAAACGGACAATACAAGACAATACGGAGACACGTTCATTAGTGTGGAGAGATGGCCAAGAGGTAACGCGTTCGCCTGGGAAGCGAGAGAATCTGAGCGCGCTGGTTCGAATCACGGCTCAGCCCCCGATATTTTCTCCCCGTCCACTAGACCTTGAGTGGTGGTCTGGACGCTAGTCATTCGGATGAGACGATAAACCGAGGTCCAGTGTGCAGCATGCACTTAGCGCACGTAAAAGAACCCACGACAACAAAGGGGTTATTCCTGGCACAATTATGTAGAAAAATCCATTTCGATAGAAAAAAAATGCACGCAGGAAAAATATACAAAAAAAGGGGGGGGGGGGGGGGGAACGGGGGGAGGGGGGGGGGGCTGTAGTATAGCGACGCGCTATGTGGACTGGAACATACATATTGTCAATTGTGTGGTGATGTAATGTGTGTCGTGCCTTTAACACAGTTAGTGTGAATGTGTGAGTGGATGAGATTAATATCTTTTAGTTTTCTATAAATTCTACTCTCTCTCTGTGTATATATGACGTGACATGTGAGTGAGGATATATTTATTAACACGAGAGCATGCGCTCTGAAAAGGAGTGAGATGCGAATAATTCAATCATAAATTGTTTTTATTTGTGAAAACGTTGCATTACAATCAGCCTGTCCTTTTCAACAGTTTATGAAATTTGTTTCGAAAACATGGTGTTCAGAAGTCGTTTGTGATAACTTACAACTCTGAAACAACCTTTTTCTACAGTTTATTTTTATACTTATTCAACCTTTTACAACGACTTCCTCTGGAACCACGACTCTTCAACTCCCTTCCTTACTGAACAACAGTCAGTGGAGGCAAACAAGTGCAGTACACGAAGCAAAAGGACTTGACAAAATCCAATGGGAAAAAAAGATGCGTTTGGCGTGTATTGATTATTAACAGTCGGGAACGCATCTTTGCCGTTCAGAGCTTTATTCTATCTAGCTTTCTGTCGTGATATTTCTCTGAAAATAGTGATATATTTTCTACCCACCTAGGTTGGATTGTGATAGCAACTTACAATGTTTATAGGTTGACAGTTTCGTAATGACATTTTGGAACTGAAATGTTTTCAGAATTGATAGTCGAATAACTTTGGGTTTGGGGAATGATACCTACGATTGATTATGACTGAATATTTTTAAATACAATTGTACAGTACATTTCTATTATAAATTACAGAACACTTATAGGAAGGAATATCAAGATGGCAATGTTCTGTGTAAGCTTCTAAGTCTCTCTCTCTCTCTCTCTCTCTCTCTCTCTCTCTCTCTCTCTCTCTCTCTCTCTCTCTTATATATATATATATATATATATATATATATATATATATACATACATATATATATATATATATATATATATATATATATATATATATATATATATATAAGCACAACACAAGGATTTTTGTAAAGGAGCAGAACGATTTCCAATTCTAATGAAAGATGAAAGATCAAGTTTTAAATTAAGAAAAACGAAAGCAGCCAACGAACCAACCAACGAAAACAGCAACAACAACAACAGCAACAACAAAACAACATGACCATACAGTTATTTTCTTAAAATCACAACATGACCATACAGTTATTTTCTTAAAATCAACAGTGAACATTTTGAATAAACGCTTCACGAATACAATTACAAACACAGTTACGTTCGGGTGCAGCTGAACAGGGATGTGCTGAATTAAGTTTGACTGACATGCTGCTGTTCGAGTTTTGCATGGGAAAATCGTTTCGGAAAAACAACAACCAAAAAAACATAAACGTTCTTACTACAACACGGCCCGTGTCAGCTTACATCAGTAATAAGTGTTTGTGATGAACAGCAACACAAGTGGTATTAACAAACGTCTGTTTCCAGGTGGAGGTAGTGACACGTGGAACAGGAATTTACCGTCAGCTATCTGTGCTGTAGTGACACTGGTGTGTTTGTTGTCTGCCCCTCCTCTCCCTGCCAGTAGCACAGCACTGCAGGTTGGCACCAGCTCAGCCCCACTCCCTGATTTGTCACACATTGTGTCCTCCCTGTCTGGACGACCACTGGCTAACTCTACCTCCTCAGCCACTCCCTGTCTGCGTGTCCTAACAAACTTAACACGACAGAGAGGTTATATCAGGTGGAAAGGAGACAGACTCCTCCAGTGTAAAGACGTCAGGACGTGGATCGTGTTGGTGCCTCCCAATCACGGCACTGTGTTGCACATGAAGCAAATAGACATGAAACATTCCAGTTACTTACGGCTCAGCAGCTTGAACCCTGGCAACGTTCACACCAAGGTGACGGAAGTTCAAGTGTGGAGACAGTACTCCTTTCGTATAAAAGTAATTAGGGGTGGAGTTGCTTTACAGATTGAAGCCCCTCGAGTAAAAACCAGCCGTTGGTCATCATTCAATGTCAGCTTCGCCATCTACCCTGTGAGCAGTTTGCCCCGGGAAGTCAGCGTAAAGGGCGTGACTGGAAGCAGCGTCGTGATGTTCAACTGTTCAACAAGTGTTCTAGTGCCTGAGGCCATTGCCTGTGATGGTGTGAAGCACTGCGTTGACGATGAAGATGAAAAAGACTGTGACTACAGGCAGGAGGGGTGTGGGAACTGGGTCCCGTACCGTGAACACTGTCTTAAAATGGTGGTTCTTTACTCGAAAGGGTATGTACCAGGAAGAGTCCAAATCACAGATCCATTTATGGCAGCCAAAGAGTGTCATGATAAATATGGGGCAACACTTGCTGTCCTGTCTGATAGAAAGGGGATAAACCTTGCAGAGAACATGATCTATCAGAGTGGGGCCAACTCAGTTCCAATAAATCTCCACAAAATGAAACCGGTGTCTAAGAAGCACCAGCATCTGTATCGCTATATGTGGCAGTGGGGAACTGGTGGGAGTGCTATAGCTCATGAAGTGAGAAACATCCAAGAGGCAGGAACGATGTTTCACTGTGCAGCAATGACTATTTTCCCACATGTTCGCTTTTTGCCTTTAAGATGTTCCTTGCCAGATTTTCGTCCATCTGGCTACCTGTGCATGAAACCAAATCCCATGGTAACAAAAACGGAAACCAAACAGATTATGGGTGTACGTCTGGCAACAGCCACACGCAGTGTGCACAGATTCCTAACCAAACAGTGCGATGATGAATCTCTTGTGCACGTCTTTCACGAGTGTCAGTGGAAGGACAATGTTCTGTCCACACAGTGGTCCCCCAACCACTTCCCTCTGTTCCACTGTCAGTATGGACCACCAGTACACTACACCTTGGTCTGTGATGGACTGGAGGACTGTGCAGATGGGAGTGATGAAAAAGGATGTCTGTTTCCACGCATTCTGAACAAAAATGATAACTTCTACATTTGTAAGAACCGCCAAGTAATAGCAAGGAAAAATCGCTGTGATGGTACCCCAGATTGTTTTGACGATACTGATGAACAGGACTGCATCCTTTGTCAGGAAAGCAAGTGTGACAGTGTAGGTTGTGTTCCCAGGTCCTATGTTCCTTACTTCAAAAGCTGCACTGTTGTTGTACCACACGGAAAAGAAAAAAATGTGGCAGTGTTGGGTGGTGTCATTGTTGTGCATCTGGACGGCTATGGCATGTCAAGTGTAAATCTCGTCAGTACGTCAGCTGTCAACCTAGAAGGATATTTTCGCTGTAGTAATGGGCTGTATATTCCCTCTTTTTTGCTAAACAACGGGGAGCTTGACTGCCTTCAAGGTGAGGATGAGAGTACCCCACACGAAAATGTCACCTGCCCTGGGTTTTACAGGTGCCAGTACTCTGGTAACTGCGTACATCCTGACTTTGTGTGTGATGGTATATCCCACTGCCCTGACAAGGATGATGAGAGGTACTGCGGTCTGGTGCATCCCTCCAACTGCACATGTGAAGGCTTCGCCTGCTCATGCCATGCCCTGCCGTGGCCAGTGTCTGACTTTTGGTATCTACGGTATCTGGATCTGAGTGGCGCAAAAAGTCCAGCTTTGGGGGTACTGTTTGTGCTTGAATTTCTACAGTTTTTAAATGTTTCATTCTGTCAGGTGAACAATATATCTCTAGTGGATATGCCACAATTGGAGGTTTTGGACGTGAGCTACAATTTATTGTCAGGATTAACGTATGTGGAGATGGAAAACTTGGTTGGTTTGAAACATTTGAACATCTCTGGCAATCCATTGATCACCAGACTGAATGCTTCATTCTCATCGTTTCTTAAACAGGCTGGTTTAATCCATATTCAATGTTTGGTCATGACAAATGTGAACATGAGCGAAATTATTGACAATGCCTTTGGCGTTCTGTTGAAACTACGCAGTCTTGACATTCGGAATAACAAACTTGATAACTATAATGAGAATGTATTCAGGGGTCTAGATACTCTGAAACTTCTGCAAACAGATGATTACAGATTGTGCTGTTCATATTTTCATCCCCAAATGCTGGAATGCCATGCTCCAACAAACGAGCTTTCTTCTTGCTATGATCTGTTAAGGCTGGGCTTTTTCAGAGTTTGTCTCTGGGGAGTTACTTTGCTGACAACGCTGGGGAATTCTGGCGTGCTTATTTATAAATCAGTCACCAGGAAACGAAATGCACTGACATCTTTTCGTGTACTGGTGAGCCATCTGTGTATTTCTGATCTCCTGATGGGTATTTATATGATGGTGATAGGCGCCACAGACACGTATTACCGAAATCATTATGTTGCCCATGAAAAGGCATGGAGACACAGTAATGTGTGCATTCTTGCAGGTTTCGTGGGTTTTGTATCAAGTGAAGTGTCGGCATTCATCATTAGCTTAATTACGTTTGATCGTCTGTTAAAGCTTTGTTTTCCATTCAAACCACACCTTCACATGAGTGCCAAATGTACCATGATAGTGTGCTGTGTGGCATGGGGTCTTGGTATCCTTCTGGCATCTGTACCTTTCATCGGTCAGTTTGAGTTCTATGGGGAGAGTAGCATTTGTCTCCCTTTGCCAATCACCCGCCATCACTTCTCAGGACAGATGTATGCATTTCTGATTTTCATCATCATGAACTGTCTCCTCTTCTTGTTCATTGGAATAGGACAGTTGGCCATTTACTGGGCCGTGCGGAAAGCAAAGGCAGCTGTGAAGACCAAACAGCAGGAAGAGGAAAGTACTATTGCTCGGCGGCTGTTCCTGGTTGTCTTCACTGACTTCTGCTGCTGGTTTCCTGTCGGGCTGATGGGCATCATGGCTTCATGTGGCGTCCCCATTCCCGGCGAGGTCAGCGTATGGGTCGCAGTGTTTGTGTTGCCCCTCAACTCGGCGTTGAACCCCTTTCTGTATACACTGAACAGCCTGAAAGAAAGGCGGAACCGAAACAAAATCAATGAGAAGTCGAAAAGAATCTTGTGCAACCTCAAGGGTGAAATTCCCAAGCTGGACCCCCAAATGATGGAGGAGATCATAATGGTGTATCTGCGTTCTAACAGATCTGTCAAATTGACAAATGTATTGGAGCTGATGCATTCTGGTCAGGAAAAAGAAAATAGCATGGTGCAAACCGGGAACAGCTTGGTGCTGAAAACGAATGAAAACACATGTACATTGGAATATAATGAAGGCTGATTGTACGTGCACAACACCTGAACAATATACAAATTAAACATCTTATTAACAAAGGCACTGGGTGAAAAAAGCAGCACCAAGTCTCTACTTCTCCAAAAATCATTGTTCCAGAATACCTCCCATTGTGAGCGAAACTTTCTTTTCACGAAAGTTGTAAGCATAAAAGAGGGGGAACGTCTCCCAGGAATGATTGCTTTTGTGACAAGTAAACTAGCGTTCGGAACACGTAGGCAGGCAAGAACTGTTCAGCTTTTCCAGACGTTTATGATAGCACTGAAAGAAATGATGTTCATAAAACTGCAGGTTGATGGAATCATCACGTTCTTTTTTCCTCCAAGTGAAAACAATTACAGACAGGTAAAACTCCAGTTAGGTTGTATTGGACCGTTGGTCTCACCCATGGCTTTTAGTGAGTGTGTGTGTGTGTGTGTGTGTGTGTGTGTGTGTGTGTGTGTGTGTGTGTGTGTGTGTGTGTTTGTGTGTGTGTGTGTGTGTTTGTTTGTGTGTTTGTGTGTGTGTGTGCGTGTGCGCGCGCGCGCGCGTGTGTGTATGTGTGTATGTATGTGTGTGTGTGTGTGTGTGTGTGTGTGTGTGTGTGTGTGTGTGTGTGTGTGCGCGTGTGTGCGTGTGTTCCTTGGATGTGTTTAGCACGTTGTGGGCTGCGTTGCAATTCGCTCCAGATTTTGCCATCTTTTGTGGTCATATAATCACTTATTCAGAAGTCTCTGACAGGTCCAAGGCTTTGATCAATGATCAATGTCATCGATCATTTTGATACACAACAGAGTGATGGTAGGCCCATGGATTTTGCCCTACCAATCCTGGCTGCTTCTCTTTGTTCTCCTTCCATTATTCTTTCACCCCTTGTTATTATGTCTTGAACGAAGTGGGAAATCAGTGACTTCCATAATTGTTGTTAGTCCAAGTCTCGCTAGATCTTCGCCTCATTTTACACATTCACTAGTGTGCCTCTGCACAGTGCTGTAGTCATGCTTCATACGTCCATTGAACAGACAGCAACAACATACTTTCAATGCACTGAAGTTTGTCTTCATAGCAGAAGTTAGGTACGTTTTCATAACTTTTGATTTGTCACATCATGCTGTGTAGGCTAACAAAAAGTGTTTTGTGGACTGTAGCAATCAGTTAAAAGTGCATGTTTTTAACGCAAAGGTGTGACGTCTGGCTTCTAGATGTATTGTTTCTTTCTCTTTGACTCCAAAGAGCGGTGTGCATGTAAAACGAGTTGCCACTGTGTTTGGAGTCCAATGAAGGTTTAATGCATTGGCTTTCATGCACATGTTAGAACCACGTAATTTGCCTTAAAAATAACAACAAACAAACAAATAAAAGAGAAAACCGGAGTTATGCCATGATTTATATCATCTTCCTGTATCATAAACTGAATCCTGGCAGGCAGCAGTGAGATATCCTGGCTGGCACACAACGAAAGGAGTTAAGCGCAGTTCAGTAAAGAGGAAAGAGTAGCCTTCGCTCATCCTCCTGTCCACACTGTGAGCTTATCATGCCTAGATCACTGAGAGTGCAGGGGCTCGTTTCACCACTTCTTGTCAACTGAAAGTGCATTGAGAACAGTCATGTTTAAGGTCTCTATGGGCGTGCAGCAATAACACACAGATCCTTCAAGACCAATTGTAAAACAGGCACTTTCCTGCGTATAATTGTTCATGAATTTCGAATGTGACTGCGTGAGTGACAGCAGTTTTACTACGTCTATATCGGCATATTGCCTTATTGATGTTCATATTATGTGTGTCTGCTTGTGAAGTGTGAAATTGACAAATTTTCATTCTTTCCTTTTTTGATTTTGTTTTCTTGTTGTTGTTTATAGCGTTACCTTTTCTTGTGGGCTTAATGTTCTACATTTGCATGGTAGTTGATGGGATTAGTTCCAAGAACATTTTATTCTTGCTGTAAAGCCGTTGTATGGTTTGATATATCTGTATGTCTGTCTGTCTGTATGTATGCGTATGTATATACGTGAGAATGTGTGTATGTACGTATGTGCAAACACACACACACACACACACACACACACACACACACACACTATAAAAAAAAAATCACTATGAAAAATCCCTCTCCCCGCCGGGGTAACTATCACCATTTGCCACCCTGCAGACTATGAGAGAGAGACAGACAGAGAGACAGAGACACAGAGACAAACAGACAGAGACTGAGACTCAGAGAGAGAGAGAGAGAGAGAGAGAGAGTGTGTGTGTGTGTTTGCATTCATGTTGATCCAAGTGAGCAGTTAAAACGACACATGCTTCAGTGCAGGTGCTTCGTTCATGTAGGATGGATGCGCTGCATCTTGATTTTTTTTTTTTTTTTTTTTTTTTTTTTTTTAATACAAAGTGAGTCATCTGCGTTTCCTCGGAAAACCAATAGCTGTTATTGTATCAGGTCTGTGGTGGCTGCAAAGGGGAAAGGCAACAGCATTGTTTATTGGCCTCTGTCAACTCGATAGCGTGAGTGAACTATTTGTTGTGGAACGGGGTGCAGCAGACGCCATTTGCCCCGTGACTGCTGCAATATCACACTGACGTTTTATTTATTTTTTTCCTGCTGCTGTTTTCACGTGGATGTTATTATTCAAATGAATGGTGAATTAAGTAAAGTTTTCCAGTGTCATCTTTTTTTTTTTTTTCTTGCGAATGAATTTATAAATCATAAATAAGCCATCATATGGATACAGTTTGTGAGTGCCTGTGTGTACCCAAATCACGTAATATGGTAGTATATTTGGATTATGTACATGTGTGTCTTAGTAAGAATGAGGCTGAATTCAATACAAAGAAGAGCAGTCACTCGCTGTTGTTGAGTTGAAAACAGCAGAACTGATACTTGTTTACGACACAATTTGATTAATAAAAATTCGTCCAGACATTTCATGACAATAGGGGCCCGAACTATGGGACCGTAATTTTGTGAATAAATCCACTATGATTGGTACCCCAATATAGATAGATAGATAAATAGATAGATAGATAGATAGATAGATAGATAGATAGATTGATTGATGGACTCTGCTATATCTGATATATAAGCCTGACAAAGCATCTGCCTAGCAGATGCGGTGTAGCGTATACGGATTTATATGATTTAGTGACGCCTCCATGAAGGCTAAAACCCATCTTTTACGCGCTTCTGTTGTATTCATATTCATAAGTCTCATTTGTGATACACTTTAAAAAAAATCTAATTGTTAAGATGTGTTCTGTATTTGTTATTATAAAGCTTCGGGAAAAAAGTAAAAAACAAAAACAAACAAAACAAAAACAAAACAAAAAAGAAAGAAAGAAAAAAGAAAAAGAAAAAAAAGAAAAAGAAAAAAGAAAAGAAAAAGCCCTGAAAGCAGATTCGAACCCCGCGTGTTTGGGTGATAAGATACTGTCCTACGCATTACCGTGGCTCCTTAACTGACGTTAAAAAAAATTAACATTTAAATATGCTTTTTTATAAGGGCGATAAATCTATTACGGTATTCGCAGTGAGAACGCTGTTTAAATCATATTATTCTGGTGTATGTTGGGCATTCAGAAAAATCTATTAGGGCAATTAAGAATGTTGGTTTTTTTTAAGTCCGCGGTAAAGGAGACGTAGCTATCGCCGCAATCACACTGCAACTTTTAGCCGTTTTCTCTGGATCTAGATAGATGTACAATTTTATTACAACGCGGTTGATTCAGTTTCTCTTTTATGTTTATTCTAGATATATAGTTGACTCACTTGTGTCATTTTAAAGTTGATATGAAAATTGAGCATTTTGTTAAACTAATAACGTGTAAAGCCAGGTACAAGTACTTCTAAACGTCGTATGAAGCAAAAAGGACTTCATTTTGAGAACAGTCAAGATTGGAAATTTTTACGTTTCATCAAGGGTATTAACTCTCATGTTTTATTTTTTGTTAATTGTGAATTCCGACTGATTTTGTTGATATTTTTATGGCACTTTGGGGCATAATCCAGTAAGTGATGAGGCGTTCACAAATCTTTCTATAAATAAATATTTGACGATCTCCTTCTCCAACTTTCCATCACATGTTATAGTGTATTGTTGATTGAATATAGGATTGAACGGGCAGGTCAACAACTTGAAACAAAATGGCGTCCTTTGCGTTCGTGAGGAATATGAGCACGCGCTTTGAATTTGTATAAATATGTGTACGCAAGTGATTTTTGCCCATGACCTACAGGGCTCAGCCAATAGATCTATAAAGTCCACTCATAGTATTGATTTAATATTTTCCGAAAAAGACCACTTGGGCGAATGAACATAGTGAAAGCCCTGTAACACTGGGAGTAAAACACACAAGCTTTTTTTATGTATTGAGTATAATTTCAAAATGTAATGTTTAAAATGAGAAAGATCAGTTAAAACCATTTTAATCCCTCTAGCATTAATTACAGATTAATTTCCCTTTTTTACTAGCTGCACCAAAGACATGCACCAGAAGTATAACTTCCATGCTTAGCAAAAGAAGTTCCTGTTTGAACAAAACAAAAACAAAAAAAAAACAAAAAAAAAATGACTGCTCTTGATGCTGTGCCAGAATATGAGATCAAAGTGCCAAGTTTAGAGAAAAATAAAATAAAAAAATAACAGTAAATTCAGTTTGCATATAATTTGACTTCTTTTTAAAATATTTTTTGTGCCCATCCCAGAGGTTTTTGATTGATTGATGTGGATACTTATATAGCGCCTATCCTCGGTCAGAGACCAAGCTCTAAGCGCTTTACATACACGGGGACATTTGCACCACAGGCTGCCTACCTGGGTAGAGCCGACTGACGGCTGCCACTGGGCGCTCATCATTCGTTTCCTGTGTCATTCAATCAGATTTCAGACGCACACGCATACACACTCAGACAGACATGTAACATTTTAGGTGTATGACCGTTTTTATTTATTTACCCTGCCATGTAGGCAGCCATACTCGTTCGGGGGTGTGCATGCTGGGTATATTCTTGTTTCCATAACCCACCGAACGCTGACATGGATTACAGGATCTTTAACGTGCGTATTTGATCTTCTGCGTGCGCATACACACGAAGGGGGTTCAGGCACTAGCAGGTCTGCACATATGTTGACCTGGGAGATCGGAAAAATCTCCACCCTTTACCCACCAGGTGCACCGAGATTCGAACCCAGGACCCACAGATTGAAAGTCCAGCGCTTTAACCATTCGGCTATTGCACCCGTCCTGCAACATTGTTTTAAACAAGATGACTGGAAAGAACTTAATCTTTCCTATTTTTATGCCACAGTTCGTGTCATCTGACAAAGTATTTGCAGAGAAAATGGCAATATTCAACTTTACCACACACACACACACACACACACACACACACACACACACACACACACACACACGCACACACACACACACACACACACACACACACACACACACACACACACACACACACAACCGAGCACCAGCTTAAAACATAGACTCACTTTGTTTACACATGTGCGTCAAAAACGAAGAGTTTTTTGGGGGTTTTTTCA
>NC_134889.1:31240867-31265867 GCF_041734735.1 Babylonia areolata
TGTTAAGTGGTTCCCGAGGGGAAAGGTGAGTAGTCACCCCCCCCCCCCTCCCCAACACACACGTGCGCGTGGTGGTGAATATAGAATCCCTCATAGTGTAGAGGCCTTTACTGATGTCTGACATATCTCGTGTTCCGTCTCCTGAATGAAACTCATCAGATGTCTCGGTCATAGCAGTTACTTGTCTCTCACAGTACATGCCTGAGAAATACCACTTGCAGACTGATGGTGTTCCCAATGTCAACATGCAGAAGAAAATGGATTAAATGACTTCTATTCCCTGTGAGTATAGAGTGACATTCATATCACAAGGAAAATAAAATGTAGAAAGATGGTACACACACAAATAACAAAAACAAAGCATACGAATAACCAAATAGACAAAAATTGAAAAAAACAACAACAACAAAAACAACAAACAGACAAACAAGCAAACAACCGGTCATTGCATCTCACGCTTTGGGATCTAAAGGAATACAAGGGAGGTCAACATGTTTGCACTGTGTGACTGATCAGCTCACTTGTCCCATTGCCCCAAGCGTTATTTGGCAAACGACCACTAACTCAGGGTACGTTCTATGTGTGGTATTCTTTACATACCCTCCCCTTTTGTCGTATTCAAGACAGATTCATTTTGCCTGAAGCAAATTTAATTTGCTTTTGACGTAGGTTGGACCCACGGGTACAGTTTAACATACAGAACTTCGTTTTCAAAACACCGTGTTGCGCAGGTATGCGTTTACCCGCAGGCACAATGTTCTCTTCATTCCAGCTCCCAGTTGACTAAACAACAAAGATGAATGAAAAACTGCAGAGGTGGGGGTTATAGAAAGGGGTGCTGTGGAACAGAATGACTCCCTCTATATATGTCCTACCGGGAGCATCTTGTGTACGAAACAGTTCTCTACAAGTAAAAACAGCATACTCTCCTAATGATAGATGTTGATATCGTTAAAGGAGCTGGATTTTACTTTTTACTTGGATTCTACTTGAGAGTTATTTGAGTCATGACAGTAAGGCTGGAATTTGATTGGAGTGGAGTTTGTCTTGCCCGAGTTACATACCCACTCTGTCGGCCAAAAGAGGGGTTTGGGGCAGCTGGTATTTGGATGGTTCCCAAAGGTAGCTAACACCCATGGCTGCACCACTATGAACCAGTGCAATCTTGCCTCCTAAGTCATAGTCCTTCAAAAAAAAAAAAAACAAAAAAAAAACTAGGCTGTAAATGACCTCGCATTGCAGTGCAGAAACTATTGATCAAACAGCTCTCACCTTGCTGTTGGCCCATCTGTAGACTTTTGTCAGTCTGTGATATAAGCTAAGCATTGGATGAATACATCAATGGCAAGTGCAAATCTTTTATGTGTGTAGACAAGAGTTCAACCAGGAGTACACCTATGATATGCAGGAAATTACTCTGCAAAGGATTTATGTGACATACATAATGGCGTTCTATGTTCAGTCTGAGGACATGCAGTTCATTATGGACAGGCTCTCAACATCCTGCAGGTGCTTTGGTCTCACCATCAGCCTCAGCAAGACCGAGTCCATGTACCAACCAGCTACCTCACAAAACGCCAGTGCCTCCCCCACACCTGCAATCAAGATCAACGACACAGAGATCAAGTCAGTTGACAAGTTTTGCTACCTGGGCAGCACCCTATGCACCAACAGAGCCTCTGATGCTCTAGTGGCATAAAGACGATTGAAAACAAGAGAACGCTGGCCATAAAGGAGAAGCGTAAGCGAAGGAAGCAGGGCTCAACTTCTGGAGACGTTTTCCCTTGAAACACCTGTGGGAAGTGCTGCGCATCCAGAATCAGCTTCTTCTCCCATATGCAGACACACACCGACAGACAAGCTTCCATGCCTACTCATCCGTCGGTCCGACGGGAGACTCCATCATCATCATGTTCAGTCAGGTGTCTTTCAAGAAGTATTTCTGTAACACTCTGTGTGCAGTCAGGAGTCCTCCAGTGAATATATCTGTGACATGCACAACAGAACTCTGTGTTCAGTCTGGAGTTATCAAAGGAGTGTTTCTGTGACATGCACAAAAGCACTCTGTGTGCAGTCAGGAGTCCTCCGAGGAGTATATCTGCGACATCCACAAAAGAAGTCTGTGTTCAGTCAGGAGCTCTCCATGGACTATATATGTGATGTGTACAAACGCACTTATAGGCGTACATATGTGAGGGAATCATTGGATGACGTAACAGGTTTTAAACCCTTCAAAAACAGCAAATGGCTCCCAATTGAATTCCATCAATCGAGTTCATTTATTGTGTCTTTGCAACACGCGAATTTCATTTATCTAATGAAAATTGTCACTTGCAGTGACTTACAATGACTGGCTCTGTGCCATTCTACCTCTCTGAGGGTATGCACGTAATACCTGGTTGAAGGGAAGAGTTGAAAAGGGATGGGGAGGGATGGTATGTTTTTCATGTCTTCTTGGTGTATGTGCACACACACACACACACACACACACACACACACACACACACACACACACACACAAACACACACACACACACACAACACTCGCACACGTACACACACACACACACACACACACACACACACACACACACACACACACACACACACACAAACGCGCGCGCGCGCGCAAACACACACACACACACACACACACACACACACACACACACACACACACACACACAAACACACACACACAAACGCGCGCGCGCGCGCAAACACACACACACACACACACACACACACACACACAAGAAAGGCCCATTACTTCTTTGTCCATTTCTAGATGGCACAACTCAACAACTAATGGTAGACTTGTGACAACAAAAAAGTCTACAGTGCTTTGTTGTGGTTGTCCATCATTCTGTATATCTGGATCAGCTTCCTTGCATTGCAACCATAATCATCACAAGAACATTGTTTGCCCACCATGGCATTCCTGAATGACTTCTTACAGAACATAATCACTAGTTGATTGCCACTGAACTTTCCACAGCGTGTTGTAAGGGAGGTGAAGAAAATCATTTTTATTGCATTACAGTAAGTTTCAGTTTCAGTTTCAGTAGCTCAAGGAGGCGTCACTGCGTTCGGACAAATTCATATACGCTACACCACATCTGCCAAGCAGATGCCTGACCAGCAGTGTAACCCAACGCGCTTAGTCAGGCCTTGAAAAAAAAAAATATATATAAGCTTACATGAATAAATAAATTATAATTATGATATAAAAAAGGTAGTAGTAATGAAAATAATGATAAAATAATAATAATAATAAATACATAAATAAATAAGACAACAATGATGATAAATAAGCAAATAAATATAAAACATGAAGACACACATTCACACATACACCCACACATGCATAACAGATATGCCCCAAAAACGCAGTTTCACAGACATGAAAGCACAGTCAAATCCATATAAACGTACATGAGCTCCAACACACAGACACAGACACAGACACAGACACAGACACACACACACACACACACACACACACACACACACACACACACACACACACACACACCACAAATTACCCTGCACCTCCTCTACCCCCTCCTCCACACACTCATTTCTAGTCTATGTATCGCAGCTTCCACGGCACACACACACATACACACACACGCACACGCACACACACACACACACACACACACACACACACACACACACACACACACACAGATGAACGCTTACTTGTACAAGCACACACACACACGCCCATATCTCCCACCCCCAACCCCACACACATATATACAAAGATATAATATATACGTTCCAATATCCTGTTGCTCCCACAGTGTAGGCATGCATACACAAACATACCTCATCCTCTACCTCACCTCCCTGCACCCCCACCTCCCCCTCACACACACACACACACACAACACACACACACATGCACAGAACTCTCCTGACACTTGTGTACACTTACACTCTCACGCATGCACAGACCCATACATACACTCAAACACACACATACACACACGCACAGAGGCTGCCACTGATTGGCCGCAAGAGGGATGGGAAAAGATCTCTGATGCCAAGAACGTGGCGTCTAGTGTGTTGCTCAGTCTATTGTATTTGGAAAAGCCCACAGAGACTCTGTTCCGTTTTGAAGAAATTTGCGCAATGTTGGTTTGGAAATGATGCCGATATTTGTTTGATTTGCAAAGCATCGTGCTCTACCTTTCATGTTAGACTTACGGCCGCTCCCTCTCTCTGCTTTTATTTCTTTGAGGCGATTGATGGTGTGATGGCCTTGTACCTGTTCTTTTTGATATTCTTTGACTTTTCTGAGGATTTCCGATTTTCCTAGATGTAGGCCGCTCGTTGGTGTTGCGTTACCAGCAAGTCTGTCAGCTCGCTCATTTCCCTTAACTCCTGCATGTCCCGGGCAGTATGACCATGTGAGTTTTTTTATCTGAAAATTGCGCATTGCCTTATGCCACTCTAGGCTTCCCATTCCGTTTTCAATTTTCTGTATGAGGTTCATTGAGTCGGTTAGAATCATGGCATGTTGGTTTCCGGGCGTATGGATGGACGATAGCCACTGGAGGGCATGTGTCACAGCTTCAACTTCCATCGTTAGGCTGGAGGTTGTGACTTTGTAGGCAGCATTCTCTTCCCTAACTGTTTTTCCATTTTGTTTCGCAGTGAATCCCCAACCGGAGTGGTCTTTGGTGACTGAGCCATCTGTGTATATGATGATGTCCTCTTCTTTACTGTTTTCTTCTATGAGTAGCTTCACTTCCACATCAGTTTTGCCCTCTGTCCATTCCTGACAATGTCTTCCTAGAGTGGGTGAAATGGCTGTGTTGAATAGATGGTTGAGGTTTTCGGGGTTTTTCTCCCATTCTTTTGTTTCTTTCAGGTCTTGTAGTCGGCATACTAGCTGGATTGTGTCTTCTGCTTGCCCCATCCATGATCTTCCTCGTCCTAGACGGCTGCCTTTTGGTTCTTTGACTGTGTCATGCAGTGGGTTTTGAGGGTTTTCTAATGCTTTGAAGTAGGTCTTGACCTGTTCTAACTTGTTTCTGGCCTGCACTGAAGGAAGGTCAAGCAGGTATCGCATGGTTTCTGTGGGCGTGTCTTTTGTTGTTCCAAGGATCAGCCTCATAGCTTCATTTTGAACTCTTTCTAATTTTAAGAGGTTGCTTTGAGACGGTGTTGTTAGCCCAAGTCCGTAGTCGATCACACTGAGGACGAGTGATTGGTATAGCAGGAAGAGGTGGCGTTGTTCAATACCTTTGGTTGCCATTGCCTTTAAGACTGAAAGGCCTTTTTTGCATTTGAGAACAGTATTTTCCGTATGTTTTCTGAAGGTCAGTATCCTGTCGAAGTGTATTCCTAGGTAGTGTAGGCATTCAGTTTTCTCGATCTAAATCCCATCGAATGACACAGAAGGTGGTGATTTGCTCGCGGTTCTGTTGTTCAGGGTGCACAGCAACGTTTGGGCTTTCGCTGGATTGATGGAAGATCC
This sequence comes from Babylonia areolata, assembly GCF_041734735.1. NCBI lineage: Eukaryota > Metazoa > Mollusca > Gastropoda > Neogastropoda > Buccinidae > Babylonia > Babylonia areolata. Next base: position 31,246,359 of record NC_134889.1, read on the forward strand.
TGTGTCTTTGCACCATTGAGCAATATTGTTTAGTTGTTTCTGGACGGCTTTGGTTCTTTCCTGATCATCTTTCGAAGTTTTGAAGACCAGGCCATCATCCGCAAGAGTAAGCACCCGAGCTATTCCATTGTTGTTTAAGTCTGCAAGGCCCTTTGTGTAGACATTGTAGAGAACAGGAGAGAGCGGAGACCCTTGTGGCAGTCCCATGGATAGTTTAGAAGGTGCGGACATCCAATCTCCAAGGCGTAGGACGACGGTTCTTTCCTGAAGCGCTGCTGCTATCCATCTTGTCAGTGTCAAACATACTCCATACCTTAGTAGCAGCTCCATGAGGTGTGCAAACTGGACTTTATTGTAGGCATCTTCAAGGTCGATTGCTACTGCTAGTGTTTCTTCTTTCCTTTGAAATCCTTCATACACCTCATATGCAAAAGCAGCTGCATTTTCCCATGTGGACTTGCCTGTTCTGTAACCACCTTGATTTGAAGGGAGAATGTGCCTGTGTTCAAGATCATTTACAGTAAGGTAAGCAATAACGAAGTATTTTTCGAAAACATGTTGATCAGAAGTTGTTCGTAATAACTTACAACTCTGAATCAACCTTTCATTTTTTAACAATAACAATTATAAATTCTTAACAGATAGATGATATGATTATGTGGATGAAGTACGAGTGTATGTAGTAAGTCTAGTGAAATTGTACAGGGCACACACACACATATACGCACACATGTGACTGACGGGACAAAACGGACAATACAAGACAATACGGAGACACGTTCATTAGTGTGGAGAGATGGCCAAGAGGTAACGCGTTCGCCTGGGAAGCGAGAGAATCTGAGCGCGCTGGTTCGAATCACGGCTCAGCCCCCGATATTTTCTCCCCGTCCACTAGACCTTGAGTGGTGGTCTGGACGCTAGTCATTCGGATGAGACGATAAACCGAGGTCCAGTGTGCAGCATGCACTTAGCGCACGTAAAAGAACCCACGACAACAAAGGGGTTATTCCTGGCACAATTATGTAGAAAAATCCATTTCGATAGAAAAAAAATGCACGCAGGAAAAATATACAAAAAAAAGGGGGGGGGGGGGGGGGGAACGGGGGGGGGGGGGGGGGGGGCTGTAGTATAGCGACGCGCTATGTGGACTGGAACATACATATTGTCAATTGTGTGGTGATGTAATGTGTGTCGTGCCTTTAACACAGTTAGTGTGAATGTGTGAGTGGATGAGATTAATATCTTTTAGTTTTCTATAAATTCTACTCTCTCTCTGTGTATATATGACGTGACATGTGAGTGAGGATATATTTATTAACACGAGAGCATGCGCTCTGAAAAGGAGTGAGATGCGAATAATTCAATCATAAATTGTTTTTATTTGTGAAAACGTTGCATTACAATCAGCCTGTCCTTTTCAACAGTTTATGAAATTTGTTTCGAAAACATGGTGTTCAGAAGTCGTTTGTGATAACTTACAACTCTGAAACAACCTTTTTCTACAGTTTATTTTTATACTTATTCAACCTTTTACAACGACTTCCTCTGGAACCACGACTCTTCAACTCCCTTCCTTACTGAACAACAGTCAGTGGAGGCAAACAAGTGCAGTACACGAAGCAAAAGGACTTGACAAAATCCAATGGGAAAAAAAGATGCGTTTGGCGTGTATTGATTATTAACAGTCGGGAACGCATCTTTGCCGTTCAGAGCTTTATTCTATCTAGCTTTCTGTCGTGATATTTCTCTGAAAATAGTGATATATTTTCTACCCACCTAGGTTGGATTGTGATAGCAACTTACAATGTTTATAGGTTGACAGTTTCGTAATGACATTTTGGAACTGAAATGTTTTCAGAATTGATAGTCGAATAACTTTGGGTTTGGGGAATGATACCTACGATTGATTATGACTGAATATTTTTAAATACAATTGTACAGTACATTTCTATTATAAATTACAGAACACTTATAGGAAGGAATATCAAGATGGCAATGTTCTGTGTAAGCTTCTAAGTCTCTCTCTCTCTCTCTCTCTCTCTCTCTCTCTCTCTCTCTCTCTCTCTCTTATATATATATATATATATATATATATACATACATATATATATATATATATATATATATATATATATATATATATATATATATAAGCACAACACAAGGATTTTTGTAAAGGAGCAGAACGATTTCCAATTCTAATGAAAGATGAAAGATCAAGTTTTAAATTAAGAAAAACGAAAGCCGCCAACGAACCAACCAACGAAAACAGCAACAACAACAACAGCAACAACAAAACAACATGACCATACAGTTATTTTCTTAAAATCACAACATGACCATACAGTTATTTTCTTAAAATCAACAGTGAACATTTTGAATAAACGCTTCACGAATACAATTACAAACACAGTTACGTTCGGGTGCAGCTGAACAGGGATGTGCTGAATTAAGTTTGACTGACATGCTGCTGTTCGAGTTTTGCATGGGAAAATCGTTTCGGAAAAACAACAACCAAAAAAACATAAACGTTCTTACTACAACACGGCCCGTGTCAGCTTACATCAGTAATAAGTGTTTGTGATGAACAGCAACACAAGTGGTATTAACAAACGTCTGTTTCCAGGTGGAGGTAGTGACACGTGGAACAGGAATTTACCGTCAGCTATCTGTGCTGTAGTGACACTGGTGTGTTTGTTGTCTGCCCCTCCTCTCCCTGCCAGTAGCACAGCACTGCAGGTTGGCACCAGCTCAGCCCCACTCCCTGATTTGTCACACATTGTGTCCTCCCTGTCTGGACGACCACTGGCTAACTCTACCTCCTCAGCCACTCCCTGTCTGCGTGTCCTAACAAAATTAACACGACAGAGAGGTTATATCAGGTGGAAAGGAGACAGACTCCTCCAGTGTAACGACGTCAGGACGTGGATCGTGTTGGTGCCTCCCAATCACGGCACTGTGTTGCACATGAAGCAAATAGACATGAAACATTCCAATTACTTACGACTCAGCAGCTTGAACCCTGGCAACGTTCACACCAAGGTGACGGAAGTTCACGTGTGGGGACAGTACGACTACTCCTTTCGTATAAAAGTAATCAGGGGTGGAGTCGCTTTACAGATTGAAGCCCCTCGAGTAAAAACCAGCCGTTGGTCATCATTCAATGTCAGCTTCGCCATCTACCCTGTGAGCAGTTTGCCCCGAGAAGTCAGTGTAAAGGGCGTGACTGGAAGCAGCGTCATGATGTTCAACTGTTCAACAAGTGTTCCAGTACCTGAGGCCATTGCCTGTGACGGTGTGAAGCACTGCGTTGACGATGAAGATGAAACAGACTGTGACTACAGGCAGCAGGGGTGTGGGGACTGGGTCCCGTACCGTGAACACTGTCTTAAAATGGTGGTTGTTTACTCGAAAGGTTTTGTACCAGGAACAGCCAAAATCACAGATCCATTTATGGCACACAAAGAGTGTCATGATAAATATGGGGCAACACTTGCTGTCCTGCCTGATAAAAAGGGGATAAACCTTGCAGCGAACATGATCTATCAGAGTGGGGCCAACTCAGTTCCAATAAATCTCCACAAAATGAAACCGGTGTCTAAGAAGCACCAGCATCTGTATCGTTATATGTGGCAGTGGGGAACTGGTGGGAGTGCTATAGCTTATGAAGCGAGAAACATCCAAGAGTCAGGAACGATGTTTGACTGTGCAGCAATGACTATTTTCCCACATGTTCGCTTTTTGCCTTTAAGATGTTCCTTGCCAGATTTTCGTCCATCTGGCTACCTGTGCATGAAACCAAATCCCTGGTTTACAGAAACGGACACCAAACAGATTCTGGGTGTACGTCTGGCAACAGCCACACGCAGTGTGCACAGATTCCTAACCAAACAGTGTGATGATGAATCTCTTGTGCACGTCTTTCACCAGTGTCAGTGGAAGGACAATGTTCTGTCCACACAGTGGTCCCCCAACCACTTCCCTCTGTTCCACTGTCAGTATGGACCACCAGTACACTACACCTTGGTCTGTGATGGACTGGAGGACTGTGCAGATGGTGGCGATGAAGAAGGATGTCTGTTTCCACGCATTCTGAACAAAAATGATAACTTCTACATTTGTAAGAACCACCAAGTAATAGCAAGGAAAAATCGCTGTGATGGCATTCCAGATTGTTTTGACGATACTGATGAACAGGACTGCATCATTTGTCAGGAAAGCATGTGTAACGGAGTAGGTTGTGTTCCCAGGTCCTATGTTCCTTACTTTGATAGCTGCACTTATGTTGGACAATACATTCGAGAAATACATGTGCCACTGTTGGGTGTTGCCATTGTTGTGCATCTGGACGGCTATGGCATGTCAAGTGTAAATCTCATCAGAAATACAGCTGCCAACCTAGAAGGATATTTTTCCTGTAGTAACGGGCTGTATATTCCCTCTTTTTTGCTAAATAACGGGGAGCTTGACTGCCTTCAAGGTGAGGATGAGAGTATCCCACACGAAAATGTCACCTGCCCTGGGTTTTACAGGTGCCAGTACTCTGGTAACTGCGTACATCCTGACTTTGTGTGTGATGGTATATCCCACTGCCCTAACAAGGATGATGAGAGGTACTGCAGTCTGTTGCATCCTTCCAACTGCACATGTGAAGGCTTCGCCTGCTCATGCCATGCCCCGCCGTGGCCAGTGTCTGACTTTTGGTATCTACGGTATCTGGATCTGAGTGGTGTAAAAAGTCCAGCCTTGGAGGAAATGTTTGTGTTTGAATTTCTATGCTTCTTGAATGTTTCATTCTGTCAGTTGAACAATATATCTCTAGTGGATATGCCACAATTGGAGGTTTTGGACGTGAGCTACAATTTATTATCGGGATTAACGTATGTGGAGATGGAAAACTTGGTTGGTTTGAAATATTTGAACATCTCTGGCAACCCCGTGGTCACCAAACTGAATTCTGCATTTTCATCGTTTCTTAAACAGGCTGGTTTAATCCATGTTCAATGTTTGGTCATGACAAATGTGAACATGAGCGAAATTACTGACAATGCCTTTGGCGTTCTGTCGAAACTACGCAGTCTTGACATTCGGAATAACAAACTTGAGAACTATAATGAGAATGTATTCAGGGGTCTAGATGCTCTGAAACTTCTGCAAACAGATGATTACAGATTGTGCTGTTCATATTTTCATCCCCAAATGCTGGAATGCCATGCCCCCACAAACGAACTTTCTTCTTGCTATGATCTGTTAAGGCTGGGCTTTTTCAGAGTTTGTCTCTGGGGAGTTACTTTGCTGACAACGCTGGGAAATTCTGGCGTGCTTATTTATAAATCAGTCACCAGGAAACGAAATGCACTAACATCTTTTCGTGTACTGGTGAGCCATCTGTGTATTTCCGATCTTCTGATGGGTATTTATATGATGGTGATAGGCGCCGCGGACACGTATTACCGAAATCATTATGTTGCCCATGAAAAGGCATGGAGACACAGTACTGTGTGCATTTTTGCCGGTTTCGTGGGTTTTGTATCAAGTGAAGTGTCGGCATTCATCATTAGCTTAATTACGTTTGATCGGCTGTTAAAGCTTTGCTTACCATTCAAAACAAACCTTCACATGAGTGCCAAATACACCATGATAGTGTGCTGCGTGGCATGGGGTCTTGGTATCCTTCTGGCATCTGTACCTTTCATCGGGCAGTTTGAGTTCTACGGGGAGAGTAGCATTTGTCTCCCTTTGCCAATCACCCGCCATCACTTCTCAGGACATATGTATGCTTTTCTGGTTTTCATCATCATGAACTGTCTCCTCTTCTTGTTCATTGGAATAGGACAGTTGGCCATTTACTGGGCCGTACGGAAAGCAAAGGCAGCTGTGAAGACCAAACAGCAAGAAGAGGAAAGCACTATTGCTCGGCGGCTGTTCCTGGTTGTCTTCACTGACTTCTGCTGCTGGTTTCCTGTCGGGCTGATGGGCATCCTGGCTTCATGTGGTGTCCCCATTCCCGGCGAGGTCAGTGTATGGGTCGCAGTGTTTGTGTTGCCCCTCAACTCGGCGTTGAACCCCTTTCTGTATACACTGAACAGCCTGAAAGAAAAGCTGAACCGAAACAAAATCAATGAGAAGTCGAAAAGAATCTTGTGCAACCTCAAGGGTGAAATTCCCAAGCTGGACCCCCAAATGATGGAGGAGATCATAATTGTGTATCTGCGTTCTAACAGATCTGTCAACTTGACAAATGTATTGGAGCTGATGCATTCTAGGCAGGAAAAAGAAAATAGCATCGAGCAAACTGGGAACAGCTTGGTGCTCAAAACGAATGAATGAAAACACATGTACATTGGAATATAATGAACGCTGATTGTAAGTGCACAACACCTGAACAATATACAAATTAAACATCTTATTAACAAAGGCATTCGGTGAAAAAAGCAGCACCAAGTCTCTACTTCTCAAAAAAATCATTGTTCCAGAATACCTCCCATTGTGAGCGAAACTTTCTTTCCACGAAAGTTGTAAGCATTAAAGAGGGGGAACATCTTCCAGGAATGATTGCTTTTGTGACAAGCAAACTAGCGTTCGGAATACGTAGGCAGGCAAGAACCGTTGAGCTTTTCCAGACGTTTATGATAGCACTGAAAGAAATGATGTTCGTAAAACTGCAGGTTGATGGAATCATCGCGTTTTTTTTTCCTCCAAGTGAAAACAATTACAGACAGGTAGAACTCCAGTTAGGTTGTATTGAACCGTTGGTCTCACCCATGGTTTTTAGTTTGTGTGTGTGTGTGTGTGTGTGTGTGTGTGTGTGTGTGTGTGTGTGTGTGTGTGTGTGTGTGTGTGTGTGTGTGTGTGTGTGTGTGTTTCTATGTGTGTTCCTTGGATGTGTTCATCACGTTGTGGGCTGCGTTGCAATTCGATCCAGATTTTGCCATCTTCTGTGGTCATATAATCACTTATTAAGAATTCTTGTTTGTGTCGAGCCTGAGAGGTTTTGGTTAGCTGGACTAACACTTGTCAGACATACTCTCTGACAGGTCCAAGGCTTTGATCAATGATCAATGTCATCGATCATTTTGATACACAACAGAGCGATGGTAGGCCCATGGATTTTGCCCTACCTTTCCTGGCTGCTTCTCTTTGTTCTCCTTCCATTATTCTTTCACCCCTTGTTATTATGTCCAGAACGAAGTGGGAAATCAGTGACTTCCATAATTGTTGTTAGTCCAAGCCTAGCTAGATCTCCCCCTCATTTTACACATTCACTAGTGTTCCTCTGCACAGTGCTGTAGTCATGCTTCATACGTCCATTGAACAGACAGTAACAACATACTTTCAATGCACTGAAGTTTGTCTCCATAGCAGAAGTCAGGTACGTTTTCATAACTTTTGATTTGTCACATCATGCTCTGTAGGCTAACAAAACGTGTTTTGTGGACTGTAGAAATCAGTTAAAAGTGCATGTTTTTAACGCTAAGGTGTGACGTCCGGCTTCTGGATGTATTGTTTCTCTCTCTTTGACCCCAAAGAGCGGTGTGCATGTAAAACGAGTTGCTACTGTGTTTGGAGTCAAAAGAAGGTTTAATGCATTGGCTTTCATGCATATGTTAAAATCACGTAATTTGCCTTAAAAATAACAAATAAAAAAAAGAAAACCGGAGTGATGCCATGTTTTATATCATCTTCCTGTATCATAAACTGAATCCTGACAGGCAGCAGTGAGATATCCTGGCTGGCACACAACGATAGGAGTTAAGCGCAGTTCAGTAAAAAGGAAAGAGTGGCCTTCGTTCATCCTCTTGTCCACACTGTGTGCTTGTCATACCTAGACCACTGAGAGTGCACGGGTTTGTTTCACCACACCTTTTGAACTGAAAGTGCATTGTGAACAGTCATGTTTAAGGTCTCTATGGGCGTGCAGCAATAACACACAGGTCCTTCAAGACCAGTTGTAAAACAGGCACTTTCCTGTGTATAATTGTTAATGAATTTCGATTGTGACTGAGTGAGTGACGGTAGTTTTACTACGTCTATAGCGGCATATTGCCTTATTGTTGTTCATATTATGTGTGTGTGCTTGTGAAGTGTGAAGTTGACGAATTTTCATTCTTTCCTTTTTTGATTTTGTTTTATTGTTTTTTTTATAGCGTTACCTTTTCTTGTGGGCTTAATGTTCTACATGTGCATGGTAGTTGATGGGATTAGTTCCAAGAACATTTTATTCTTGGTGTAAAGCTGTTGTATTGTTTGACATGTCTGTATGTCTGTCTGTCTGTATGTATGTTCATACATACGTGTGTATGTATATACATAAGAATGTGTGTATGTACGTATGTGCACACACACACACACACACACACACACACACACACACACACTAAAAAAAAAAAAATGACTATGAAAAATCCCTCTCCCCGCCGGGGTAACTTTCACCATTTGCCACCCTGCAGACTATGAGAGAAAGACAGACAGAGAGACATAGACAAGCAGACTGACAGAGACCGAAACTCAGAGAGAGAGAGAGAGGGAGAGAGAAGAAGAGAGAGTCATCTGCCTTTCCTCAGAGAACCAATAGTTGTTATTGTATCAGATCTGTGGTGGCTGCAAAGGGGAAAGGCAACAGCATTGTTTATTGGCCTCTGTCAACTCGACAGCGTGAGTTAACTATTTGTTGTGGAACGGGGTGCAGCAGACGCCATTTGCCACGTGACTGCTGCACTTAGGGGCGGTTACTCACGCAAACGGAAGTTGTCTGAGCTGAAGACTTCTCACCAAGTTCTCACGCACTGGTGTTGTAAAGAAACAGAACTCGAGTCAGCGAGTCAGTTGCCACACACCAAACTGACCAGTCTGACCTCACCCCACTGATTCAGTTAGAGCAATGGTGGCAGACTACGCCCTGCACTGCCTCGACGAGATGACAACTGTGAACACGACCAGTGGTATTCCTCTCCAGAAAGATGGCCAGTGCTGTCGTTTGTGTCTTGTTGTCTGTGTCTGTTCTTCATTTAATGTTTGATCAAATAATCGTACTGGTAGAGATGTGGTTTTTGATATGATCGACTGGGTGTGAAAGGAACTAAGCTCATATGGTTGGAAAGAAGAGTGGTTGTCGACCGGGAGGATGTTTTTCGAGGGGAGCGGTTTTCGAGATGAAGTTTTCCAAATGAGATGCTGTTTGCTTTGGCATCGATGTTTTTCCTATCTTCATTTCCATTCTTCGATGTTTTGTGAAGCGTGACTCTTCTGTGTGTGATAGCTTTTTGCATTACTACAAGATGTGGGTTTTTTTTTTCAAAGTGGTTAATGCATTGCGATATAAATACAATACCACACTGACGTTTTATTTATTTATTTGTTGTTGCTGTTTTCACGTGGATGCTTATTATTCAAATAAATGGTGAATTAAGTAAAGTTTTCTAGTGTCATCTTTTTTTTCTTGCGAATGAATTTATAAATCACAAATAAGCCATCATTTGGACACAATTCATGTGTACCTGTGTGTACCAAAATCACGCAATATAGTAGTATATATGGATTATGTACATGTGTGTAAGAATGAGAGTGAATCTAATACAAAGAACAGCAGTCACTCACTGTAGTTGAGATGAAAAAAGCAAATCTGATACTTGTTTGCGACACAATTTGATTAAGAAAAATGTGTCCGGACATTTCATGACAATATGGGCCCATAGTCATCCAAAGAACATGGATTTTGTTCTTTGGTTCTGGGCTGATTCACTTCATGTTTCCAAAGACTAGGAACATCACACCTTCAGAGACCATGTGAACAGGCCACAGAACACAACCCATATTTGTGAGGTGCATGTCTCCAGGAGCAGTTCACTGATGCAGAAAAAAACAAACACTTGCTTTCAATGAGAGATAAAATCATGCACACCACCTTATACACCCCATATTCTGGGTCAGTTAAATCGTGTGTGTGTGTGTGTGTGTGTGTGTGTGTGTTCTCCTAAGGTTGACTGGAAAAATCAAACTGAGTATCTAGTCATTCAAATGAGACAATAAACCGAGGTGCCGTGTGCAGCACGCAATTGGCACACTGAAAAAGTGACGTGTTGTCCTCTGGCAAAATTATGTGAATAAATCCACTCTGACTAGTACACAAATATAGATAGATAGATAGACTCTGCTATATCTGATATATATGCCGGACAAAGCACGTTGAGTTATGCTGCTGGTCAGGCATCTGCCTAGCAGATGCGGTGTAGTGTATATGGATTTGTCCGAACGCAGTAGTGACGTCTCCTTGAGGAATTCTAACTAACTGAAAACTGAATGGTTGTGTGTGGGTGGCGCAGTGAACACATACAGTAGTTGTGCAAATCTTTACTCGCCCTGCACTATGTATCATAGTCGAGTCCGAATGTGACCATCAGAACAGCAGAGGAGGTAACTGCTGCCCCAACTATCTGGGCAAGAATTTAATTATAGTGGAAAGTGTCTTGCTCAAATTACTTCCCCCACTCTCTCGGCCGAGAGGGTTTTAGGATGAACGGCGTTGGGATGGTTCCCAAAGGCCAGCTAGCACCCAAGGTTGCAGCACCAAGAGCCAGTGCAATCTTGCCTCCTAGTTTGAGTCCACCAAAGACAAAGCTGTAAATAACTTCCCACTGCAATGGAGAAACTATTGATCATACAGTTCTCACTCTGCTGTTGGCCCAGCTGTGAGCTTATGTCAATCTGTGATGTAAGCTGAGCGTTGGCATGACAAGCACCATGCATTACCAACTTCATTCAGTCATTCATTCAACTTCCAGAAAGTGGATTCAACAGTGGATGAATCAACGAGAAAGCGCTTTCATCATCTGAAACACTTTCTTGGAAATGGACGATAATTTTCGAGCTCAGTATTAAGATCAATTCTTCCACTATTTTGTTGTTGTTGTTGTTGTTGATATAATGATATAGATGGTGCCGAGATTCGTACTTTACATAGTCCTGAAAGTAATTGAAGCCCCGTTCCCTGCAACTTTCAAACTGCCGCTTTTAGAGACCTTCAGCTTTTACTTTACACAATTATCTTTGATTCTTTTATTTATTTTGTCATTATTTAACTGTCTCTCTCTCTCTCTCTCTCTCTCTCTCTCTCTCTCTCTCTCTCTATATATATATATATATATATATATATATATATATATATACAGTTGTGTGTGTGTGTGTGTGTGTGCGCGCGCGCGCGCGTGCGCGCGCGCGCTTGCATGCACTCAAGGCCCAACTAGCGCATCTGGTCATGCTGCTGTCACTGTCAGGCATCTGCCCAGCAGATGTGGTGTACCGTGTATGGATTTGTCCAAACGCAATGTCACCTCTTTGAGAAACTGAAACTGACACTGAAATCTTCCACATGGCACACTTCCCCATTCCACTCAACCTGAACACGCGTTTCATTCCTCCTGTCACAGTCTCACCTCTGTCAGTCTACATGCTGCTTTGCAGGGTCACCGTAAGCTCACCAACTGCAGAAGTTTTGGCGTTGCCTCTGGGTCACTTCAGTCGTGGTCACTGGCGCATGCTCTGGTTTTACAAATGCAGGACTCACTGGTAATCATTGGATTGGAGATGAAGAATCTGATGCCGTCAAAGTTAACAAGCGCTGGAGGTGGACCTAACTGTCGTTGATTGTCTGTGAGTCTGTCACCTCAATTACATGTGCAGTACGCCAAACCGAAGTCCTGTAGTCTTGATACATTTGTCAGCTAAACCACAGATATACATTTATCGGCTAGAATGTAGTACTCTTGATACATTTATCAGCTAACCATTGCAGGTTTGCTACATTAACCACCACAACTGTAATATTCTTTATTCATTTATCAGCTTGACCGTAATAGTTGTTATATATTCGTCAGCTAAATCACAATTATCTTGATACAGTTATCAACTAAAACGTAATTTTTCATGGTTTTTCTACGTTGTCAGTGCATCCTCAAGAGGTGTGTACCTTCATGCCACATCAGAGGGCACACTCTTTGGTCTGGCTCGTCTGCATATGGAAACTAAGGTCAGCTACATCTGGTCATGCTGGGTCCTTGTGAAGACTTCGCTAATTTGATGGATACATCTGCAAACTTGATAGTTCCTGTCTGTGCGGCAAGTTCTGTTCTTGACACTGAATTATGTGTTTGCACAACGCTTTCTGTAGATTCTGTTTAACTCCATGCGGGGAAAAGCTGAGAGAGACAGGAACAGAGACAGAGCGAGAGAGACCAACTGAGGACGATGCAAAGAAAGAGGGAAAGACAGAGGGGGGAGAGAGGGGGGTTCCATGAAAAATATTGGTCAAAGCATCATGATGATGTAAAGAGTCATTTCAGTTTGTGCAATAATCATCAATTAGTTCTGAATGGGATTCCAGCCATTTACGAAGCTCCGTTTCATTCGCTTTCCTTCTCTTTTCAGCCAAAGTGTTGAGCGTATACATGAAAGGATTCACAGCAGAATTTAAAGGTAAAACAAAAACAGCCATGGCCACGTTCACTTCTGCAGGAATGGCAAATCCTGCCAAAGCCAGCGTCCCACACAAACCGATGGGAAACCAGCACATGAAATCAGTCACTGCAATCGTGATCAGTCGCCGAGCAATAGTCATGTCCCGTGACGTTTTTGTAGAATCAGTCTTCAGAGCATTGTACCGTATTGACCAATAGATGAATGCCTGACCAGCGCAAATGAATAGAAATAATATGAAATTAAAGAAGATTAGAATACTGAGAGAATATATTTTCCCTTTAAAGTCTCGTCTTGTTACAGGCAAAGGGATACAAATGCCCGTCTGGCTATAGAATTCCCAGTGCGATGTGACTGGAAGTAATGGAACCAAGGCTACAAACCAGCCAACCAACCAAGTACAGACACAAGTCACTGTTGCTGATGTTCTGTCAAACCTCTTGGTGCTAAAAGGAAAGCGAAGGACAATAAAACGATCCAATGTAATAAGCCAGATGCTAAAGGCTGACACCTCACTGGACAACAGAGACAAAAAGCCAGCTGCCTTACAGTTTATACTGTTTTTCCATGTGTCATCATTGTGGAGGTATTGTCCACGGAATCGTTCATCAGCCACTCCAATAATAGCAATGTACACACCCATTAAAAAATCAGCCATGGTTAGGCTTAAGACAAACACACTGAATCCACTTGAAAACGTCATACGCTTCAAAAACACACGAGCACAACAGCAGAAGACATTACCAGTCAGAGAGAGACAGGCAGCCAACCACAGAAACCCACGGTACACCCACGACTGCAGCAGATCTTTGCATGAAGAAATTTCATCTTTGGGGGCAATGCAAACTGAATCGGCTTCATCAAAGGTGTAGGGAAGTATTTCACTGCAGCAAAGTTTATAGTTCTGTGTGGTAAAAACGCGCAGTTTAAAAACAGCTTTAAATATGTCAGGCGGAAATACTTTAACAGGGCTACCATCCATGTAGAGTTCAGTTAACTGCGGTGTGAACCGAAACCCATCTGAGTTGATTGTGTGAATGGAAGTGGACGTTAAATTCAGATTCTCTAAGCGATGAAACAGTGACAGGACCTTAGAGTCGAACACTGTCAGCATGGTGTGGGATAGATCCAGCACTGTGAGTGCACTGTGCTGGTTAACAGGTGACAGATCAGCGTGGATTGAGGTAAGGGGATTGTTGGACAGGGAAAGTGCTTGGAGACTGTGTAACTGAAGAAGAGAAGTTAGATTGACAAACTGCAGTTTGTTGTAACTGATATCAAGGAACCTCATATTTACCAAGACTATTTGGGGAAGTTGGGATATATAACAGTGTGCAAAAACAGCAGCTATAAGGAGGGTATTGTGACTCACATCAGTCAGTGTCATACCTGACGCTGTAGCATCCAGGTAGCGGAGCTGAGGGAAGAGTGCTGCAGAAAAAGGCTGAGGACACAGAAAAGAGTGACCTTGACATAGACAGTTCACAGGACAGGTTATGTGACATGCCAATTCATCATCATTCATCGGGCAGTGGGGCCAATCATCACACATGTGGTCACTATGTAAACACATTGTTGAAAGTCTGCACCGAAAAAGTCCTGGACATTTCAGTTGTTCACACCTCTCTTCATCATCGTGGTAACTACAGTCGTAAACCCCATTGCACCGTGTGTAGATGGGTAGGCAGTTATTGACCTCACCAGGACAGCGATAGTGGCTGTCGGGACAGGACTCACTGGTATTCATTGGAGTGGAGATGAAGAATTTGATGCCGTCAAAATTAACAAGCGCTGGAGGTGGACTTAACTGTCTTCCATCATCTGTGTGTCTATATGCACGACAATTTTGTTCATCTGACTCATCCAGACAGTGGAACACACGATCGCAGACCTTGTCAAACGATACGCATTGACTGTTGGCGCATCTGAATGCACTGCTACAAATAGGATGTTTACAAATTGATTCATCACTCTTATCATCACAATCCATTATAAAGTCACACACCAGGGTGTATGATATTGTTTTGAAATCATGTTCACACGTGAATATGTAGTTATAACGGTCCGAAGAGTAAGACCTGTTGGTGTGTGACGACTGACCGGGAAATGTACAAGGAGTTGTGTGCTCTTTATCACATACGTTATGTTGACTAGAGCCACACAGAAAAAAATAATGAGTTATCTGACCATCACTGCACACATGCCACTGTCCCACAGACCGAGAAAAACATGTGTTGGTGAAAACAATTACCGGTGTGTTATCAAAACTCACGTCTGTTTTCTTTTGTATGAATTCACAAACTGTCCCCACTTCAACACGATAGGGTTTATCGCGTGCACATGACAGAGCTTGCAAACAACCATAATGATTGTAGAGACAAAAACATAACTCACCATGTTTCTGCGATAAAGAAATGCCACATAAATGAACGGAGTTATGAACGACTGTCCCATCTATGTGAACCGTGCAGTGTGTGTACATATTTGGCTTTGACATTTCTCCAGTGGTCATGCCGATCCAGTGCATACCTATCTCAAGTTCACTGTACCAGTCAAAAACACACTTCGGAATACCTACCCTGCCTCCAATGGATCTACAGTAATCATCAGCTTTCCTGTGGATGTGTTTTCTTTCACTGACAAATCCACGCAGGCTGCCAACAATTTTATAACATCGGCCACAGATCGACAAAAGCCCATTGCAATTGTCACCATTGGACGGGCAGGGGCGTGTTTCATTCTGTACATCTTCACACTCTGGTTAAACATTAAATAACATATGACAGCAGCAGCAGCAGCAGCAGCAGCAGAAGAAGAAGAAGAAGAAGAGCAAGAGGATAATTCAGTTCCAGAACTGTTAGAGACTTCACCTTTTTTTTTTTCTAAAACGTATCCTTAGCTGGATTCTTTGCATATTTTGGTAAATGCCTCTCTTCCACATAGAAAAACATATTGTTTATCAAATTAGTAGTTTGGGGAGCGGCATACAACCGCTTCAAAGCAAAACCCGTGACCGAATCAAAAAATGGTGAAAGTGTAAGAGATGCAGGTAGAATGGCATTCTTCTTCCAGATCTGTCATTTATTTATCGATGTTGTTCAAATAATGAGTGGCAGCTGGAAGCTTGGAACATGGAGACACTGTGATTGGATGCTAATGTTCCAATTATGTTCCAAGCTTATAACAGTGCCATTCAGCATTGGTCTTTGTGATTGACATCAGAGTGATACCAACACAGGCACACGGACACAACAGACACCTCTACCTAACCCCACTGTATGGGGAAGCAAATGAAATCCAGGCAAGGTCCCTGTAGACTGAGCAATGACAAGAAACAAACCAAAACAAAAGGAAACTATAGACAACACTAACACACAATAGTTTCAGGTTGGTATAATTTTGTGGTTTCAAATCATGTGTATTGATCCAAGCACACGTTATACTTCTACTATAATAGCCAAATGCAAACATAAGTTAAAATGAAATAAAAATGAAAATAAAAAAGCAGATTAAAGAAAAAAAAAACACCCACACAAAATAGCGTTGCCAACAAAGCAACAACAACAACAACAACAATAAAAACAACAACAGAAAACAGATGCTTTATCTCTGCACAAACCCAAGGTGCTGTGATACCCACATCTTTCGTTCTTTACTTCAGCCGCCACTCCTTCGCTGGTGCCAGGTATTTCCCGGTATCTTTCAGGTCGGCTACAGTCACACCTCACTGAAGAAGTCTTGATTTTTTTTATTGATTTTTTTTATTTATTTATTTTTGTTGTTGTTACTATCACTATTATTATCATTATTTATTGATTTTTTAATGAACAGAACGCATGAACACAATAAGGGCATTATACACTGAATTACACATATGTTATGAAACGGAAAGTGGTAATATATCAAAATAAAGAGGCTGGTCTTTCACATTTCGCCTTCCAAAACAATGCACCAAATACAAAATTAGCAAAGTGCATTTGATAAGAGCACACATTTTGTCGGTGAAAAAAAAAAACAACCCTTTACTGGCACACTTTACATGTCAGTCGCTGTTATTTGTCATAGCGGAGGTGGTGCATAGGAAGAGAATCAGTTCTTCTGTATTATTCAAAGCATAAAAAAACAAACTTATACATATAATTGGTAAATGTCTCCCTTCCACATAGAAACACATATTGTTTATCAAATTAGTAGTTTGGGGAGAGGCCTACAACCGCTTCAAAGCAAAACCCATGACCGAATCAAAAAATGGTGAAAGTGTAAGAGATGCAGGAAGAACGGCATTATTTTTCCAGATCTGTCATTTATTTATCGATGTTGTTCAAATAATGAGTGGCAGCTGGAAGCTTGGAACATGGAGACACTGTGATTGGATGCTAATGTTCCAATTATGTTCCAAGCTTATAACAGTGCCATTCAGCATTGGTCTTTGTGATTGACATCAGAGTGATACCAACACAGGCACACGGACACAACAGACACCTCTACCTAACCCCACTGTATGGGGAAGCAAATGAAATCCAGGCAAGGTCCCTGTAGACTGAGCAATGACAAGAAACAAACCAAAACAAAAGGAAACTATAGACAACACTAACACACAATAGTTTCAGGTTGGTATAATTTTGTGGTTTCAAATCATGTGTATTGATCCAAGCACACGTTATACTTCTACTATAATAGCCAAATGCAAACATAAGTTAAAATGAAATAAAAATGAAAATAAAAAAGCAGATTAAAGAAAAAAAAAACACCCACACAAAATAGCGTTGCCAACAAAGCAACAACAACAACAACAACAATAAAAACAACAACAGAAAACAGATGCTTTATCTCTGCACAAACCCAAGGTGCTGTGATACACACATCTTTCGTTCTTTACTTCAGCCGCCATTCCTTCGCTGGTGCCAGGTATTTCCCGGTATCTTTCAGGTTGGCTACAGTCACACCTCACTGAAGAAGTCTTGATCTAAATTAAAAAAGAATAAATAAATAAATAAAAGAAGAAGAAGAAGAAGAAGAAAAACCCGCTGAGCAGTTAGGCCCAACAGTGTCTTCCTTATGAATATCATTGAATTTTTCAACATCATCATCATCATCATCATCATCATCATCACCATCATCATCATAATCTTAAACAACAACATCAACATCAAATGCTATTTGTTTCTGCTCCTAGATCATGAAATAAAATAGTCTTTTAGTTTATTCAAATCAGTAGATCGGTCGATCTGCGTGTACCATCAGCACAACACACAATTAATATCTGAGATGGAAACGTTTCCCTTCTCTCCCTACTAGATTTTTCAGCAGCCTTCAACACAGTCGATCAGGAGATATTGCTCTGTCACCTCAATTATCTAGGTGTTTCATACCATCAGTGTATCTGATTTAATCACACATCTTGGACTGCATACAGCCTGCATCTATTTATGGTTCCCCTTGACCCACTGATGCATGTTGGTGCTTTCCAGGGCTCTTTCCTCACACGTTTCCTTTTCACTGTTCATACATAATCTGTATCAGATATAATACAACGTCGCTCTTTACACTATATCTCCCAGTTATATGATGGTGTCGCCAGCGTGTGTTCTGAAGTAAACTAGTGGATGACATCCAAGAAATCAGTATTGAACAATGATAAATCCAGAAGAGTGATACACCTGAAAAACTGTTGTCGCTCTTGCAAGAAACATCTAACTGATTCCTGGATATTCAAAATTGGATGACTCTAAATAAGTTACAATTGAACGCGGGCAAAACTGAAGCAATGATCATAGGAACTAAACAAAAACTCTCTTCCATTACAACTAATACAATCAAACTTGGCAGTACATCCATCCCTCTGTCCACTTCAGTCAGGAACCTCGGCGTTGTCCTTGACAACACACTGCCCATGCAAACATTTATCAATCAGACATGTCAATCCTGCTACTGTCAACTGCGGCGCATCAGTTCCATCCGGAAATATCTGTCCACTGACGCAACATCGAGACTTGTCGTTTCTCTCATTCTCTCTCGCCTTGACTACTGTAACTCTCTATTGTCTGGTTTGCCTGCTTCATCCATTCAGTCCCTTCAGCGCATACAAAATTCTGCTGCCCGACTCGTCCTCAGAAAGAAAAGATCTGAGCACACCACTCCTCTTTTGCAACATCTCCACTGGCTCCCTGTCTCACACCGAATAAAGTACAAGATCAGCACTCTATGCTACAAATGTATTCACAAATCAGCCCCTTCCTATCTCTGTGGCTGCCTTCACCTCTACACTCCATCTCGCTCACTACGATCAGCTTCGGATCCACTCCACTTACACATACCCAGATTCAAACTCTCGACTGTTGGCCACCGTTCTTTCTCTGTCTCTGGACCTTGCAATTGGAATGAACTTCCTCTTTCGCTTCGTCAAGTCTCCACACTCAGCTCTTTCAAGTCTGGCCTTAAAACCCACCTCTTCCCAAAATAGCCTCCCTTCCCTGCCTCTTCCTTGTCTTTTTAGTTTTTTTTCAGTTTTAGAGATATGCTTGCGTGAGAATGACTGGTGCGAAAGCGCTTTGATTTGTTTATGCACAAGATTTAGCGCTATATAAGTACCATTATTATTATTATTATTATAAAACTCAACTGATTTTATCATGCAGAAGAAATCATAACTCTGATTTATGTCAGAGTGTTTTAACGGGAGATTATCATTATTATTATCATTATGATTTCTTTATTGCTTTGCTTTGGTTCATATACTTGTCTGTTGTCAACATTTCAAACCATTTGTTGGCAGATATCAAAAGGTCCATTGTATGCCCGATGTTCCAGTCCTATTCGTAAAAAAAATGGACAGATCATTCGCGATTATCATATGTTTCTATAAAAAGACATGTTCAACCTATTATACAATTGAAGATGTATGTCGATAACATTGTTCCTTTTTTTTCTATCTAACATCCTTCTCATCTACTTTCAGTCCTAATAAGTTCGAACATTTGTTACGATGTTATACTTTCTGTATAAAATTGTGTGCTTTCTCTGTTCAGAGCCATTCAT
>NC_134889.1:31270867-31278367 GCF_041734735.1 Babylonia areolata
TAGTAGTATTTTTATGTATTCATATATTATTTTATTTTTATTTTTTTTAATATTTGTTCTTTTAGATTTTATTTAGTTTATTTCATTTTATTTTATTTTTGTTTTTTATTCTTAAAATTAATGTAGCCGTGTACCGAGTGGTTATTCAAGGATACGGCACAATAGACTTAACTAAATATTGACTGAAAGGATAGATGAGAATTCCCATGCACAGGCCAGGAACATATAGAGGCCAGTCACAAATGGGTTTTTTCTATTGTTTTATTTACAATAGTTATAAGAACATAAAAAGAGAAAGCTAAGAAGAGAAGACTAAGAGAAGAACTAAAAGAAGAAGACAGTGCCTGCAATGACACAAACAAATGTCATAAGCATAACATGTCGACACAAGTGAATAGTAAAGCACAGGTATACATATTACATGGAAAGACTATCACTTGGGTTTGGGATATGCAACAACATAATGCATATGTGTGAAGACCAAACGCTGACATCAAATGACATTTCTAATACATTTAAATAGCGCACTTAAAGTGATTGAAGTGATGCTGACTTGGTGAAAGTACACTGACAGTATAGATTAGGTAAAGCTTATATTGTGTCAAAGAAACTCAAATGAATCAGTTTATCATGTTGCACTATACTGGAGTAAACCGTATAGGAGAGAGCATGACAACTAAATTACAATGAACAGAGTGATACATATCAGGTGGTTTTAACCAATAACTGATATTAATCCAACACTATCTTGTAATCACAACAACAGAATACTACACACATCTTAGAGTACTGAGCGCACTGTAGCAGTACAACTGATATTAGCATGAAAGATAATACCTGAATAACAAACAAGATAGAGAATCAGTGGCTTAGATATAATACTGGCAAACTGATAGACCAGATAGTAAGTGAAGAACCATCATGGCTTAACCATTAAGTGGTGAATGAACTTTATGCACCCACTAGAACATTCTGGAATAAACTATCTGTGTCCAGAGACGTCACTGACTGTGACGTTAATAAGAATCAAATGGCAGACTGCTACGAGCATAAGACGACATGACAATTTTCTAGATCAATCATAGCCAAGCTGTGACTAACATGTCAAAGCAATAACTGAACAAAGAATTAACTGAACAAAGCAATAACAACATACTCATATGAACACAAGTACTGTGTCAAACAATACAATTTACAAATCAACACATTCTACACACTAGTACTTAAGCGATATGTAGTGAGGTGTCAGCCGTTGTGGGGACACTCACGACACAACACACTGCTCGCGACACAGCAAGAGAGAGAGAGAGAGAGCAGGCTCTGGTCAGATGACTGACCAGGTATGAAATGACCACTCATCACTCACTGTCCCAATTTATGCAAGTTTAGCGGACCGCAAAGGCCGTCACGTGTGCTGCGAGCAGATCGTCACTAATCAGCCCAAATCCAATGAGAACTGTGCTTGTTTCAAAGTGTTCAGTGCCAGATTTCTAAATGATTCCTGAACCGATTTACGTCGGATAAGTTCCAAAAGAAAGAGCTTAACGCCTACTTTATAATGAGTATAAAGTGAAGTGTTGATTATTTAAGATGAATTTATAATCTTAATTTAAGTCACCTGAACAGGGTCAGTTTTAACGAGCTCGTCGCTGAAAATTACAAACTGCGTAAATCAGTTTAACGTAGGCAAACATAAATGGAATAGATTTAAAGATGGAATTGCGACGATTCTGCCAGTATAAAATACTTGTAGTTTACTGATCTGACAAAAGACAAATTAATTAATTAAATACTTTGGAGCAGAAACACAGATTCCAGCTCAGCCAATAGCATACAGCGACGCGACAATGTTCCAGCCTTGAGTAGGTTGTCTGGAGAGGACAAAATGTTGTAAGCAGAGTCACGTCACACATTCTGTGCAGGGGTTAGGAGGGAAAACGTCGCCTGCTGTAGCTTGTGCGTGAATAGTGTTGGAGCAGCATAGCGCGTTTGGTCACATTAATTTCTTTTAATTTTTTTTTATTTTTATTTTTTTTTTTTTCTCAAGGCCTGACTAAGCCCGTTGGGTCACGCTGCTGGTCAGGCATCTGCTTGGCAGATGTGGTATAGCGTATATGGATTTGACTGAATGCAGTGATGCCTCCTTGAGCTACTGATACTGATACTGATACAATGGCTGGACTGTCAGCTCCAAGTTTTACCAGAGCGGGCAATATTCACATCTTCTCCATGTGGATCTCGGTGCTGTGTGGATTGACACACTGCCTCCTGTTCGTGTCCGCTGACATAACGACATACCAGTGGAGAGAGAACAATTTGTACATGGACTTCGCTTCTGGTCCACAGGACATCAGTGACATGTGTCCGGGTGTAGGGTACCTTCTAAACCAGAACAACACAAACATCACAATGCTACAGGTCAATGCGTCAGACTGTGAAAGGAACTTACCACAACACACAAAACAGCAGGGAGTGGTGTACGGGGTGTGTGGAGATGTCAACACTTTTTGTAAACTACATGTAAAGGTGCCACGTGGCATCTATGTACGTGTTCTTGTAGAGAGACTAGAGTACTGGTGTGATTCTGAGCACCGTGAAACCACGGTCATTGCCTACCAAAAACTGTATTCTTTATTGTGCAATGTGCATTCTCTTGAGCAAATGTTTATTGAATTAGATATAGAAAAGAGCATGGTTGTAAAAAATGTCAACAGATCTCTGGGAAAGCTTTCTCTAGAAACAGTCAGTAGTCACGAGTTTATTGTTATGAATATGTCACATTATTCTGCATACATAATAGCTCCTCTCATGCACCGTGTATTGGACATGGAAGTGGAGTGGAGAGCACCATCTGGGTGGGTGATGATCAGTATTCAACAGATATTGCAATTTGCACAATGTTTAGATCAGAAACATTCCTGGATAACATTGTATTCAGAACCAAATAAAACTGACCAGAGTGTTGAACGCATGTGTTGTTTTGATTGTCCATCAGCTAAAACCGTTCGCTCGTCATACGTCAAGATCCATCTTCACTATACCGTTTACTTTCATGCTGGTCTGAAAGTATTTGTGTCAATGGTCTCTGAAAATAATCCACCTGCAGAGTTGACAAACAGCCTTTTCAACTGTTCAGTAAATTACTATTCTCATTTTCAACGTCACCTGGACTGCAATCTAAAGTCAGAATGTGAAGATGGACGGGATGAAACAGAGCACTGCTCCTTCAGTAGTCCTGACTGCCAGGGATTGGTGGCTTCACGAAACAAGTGTTTCAAGATAGTCGTCATGGATACATTTATTCGCCATCTTTTGTCACAATTTGAGTGTTTCAAAATAGATGGAAGTTTAGCGTCGCTAAAAAACAGAGAGGAACTGATGAATTTTCAATATGTCTTCAAACAAGTTCATAGATTCAAAACACCTATAGGTCTCAGGTGTGGCTGGGACTCTGCTCCGTATCTATACAGCAAGTTTTGTGTGTGGTCCGACAACACCTTGGTGTACAGCGTGACCCATTTCAGACAACATACTCCGTATATGCCATCGAGGCGTGCTGGAATCGGTTTTCTACAAAACATTATGCTACGTGTCACCAGTTCTTTAGCCTGGGCCACATATCTAATAATTTGTGAATTAGCATTACTGTCACAAGATGCTTTTTACTCACGAGTGTCGCTGGCTCATGAACATTCCCCAAAAGAAGTATTGACACAGACAAAGCAGTCTTTATCATTGCTCCTGGACAATCACATCACACATGTCTTTCTGTTACATGGTTCCAAGAGTCTGTGGGTGAAAACAACGTGTGCACCATTTTGCACAAGCGTGAACATGACTGATGCAGAGCAAACTGACATGCTTGTTCTCGGAAGGAAAATGACACACACGTATACCATGTTTGCATGCGTTGATGGTATTGCAACTCTACATTACACTCTTGTGTGTGATTTCAGACGGGACTGCCCAGATAGTACCGATGAGTCATTCTGTGAACATCCTTTTTGCACTGGATTTCTGTGCTCTAACAACCAGTGTGTATTATCCAATCAACGCTGCAATCAGTTCTCAGATTGTGTGGACGATTCTGATGAAGTTGGATGTACTGATGACTACAGCTTCCTGGCTGATGTCAAAGAGAAAGACATGAAGCTCTGGATTTATGTGAATCTGGATGGGGCAGGTTATTTCACTCAACAGGTGATAACAACTGCCGATTTTTGTCCTCATAGTCATTATAGCTGTACAACTGACTGTTTCTATTGTCTACCTGTTTATACCCGGTGTAACGGATTTTCAGACTGTTTGTATGGAGAGGACGAACAAGACTGTGAGACAGCAACGTGTCTTGGTTTCTACCAGTGTCGAGGTTCCAGAGTTTGTTTGCACGGAGATCATCTATGTGATGGCTGGAGTCAGTGTCCACAGCAGGATGATGAACTGCTATGTGACAGGACCTGTCCTGAAGGTTGTGTGTGTCAAGGTCATGTTTTTCTGTGTAACAAAACATTTCCCCCAGATCTATATCTTCAATTACGATATGTGGATGCAACAGGTTCAAAAATGTCTATGAATTATTTCAATAAAAATAAATATATTATTCATTTGAAGCTATCCAAGTGTTCCCTTTACAATGTTTCACTACTTAAACTAGCGAACCTGAAGTATTTTGATCTTAGCAATAACTATTTAAGAACTCTTGATATGAGAATTTTATTTGAGCTACCAAATTTAAGAGTTCTGCACTTGCAGAACAATCCTCTCAGCACAATGGATTATAAAACTGTGAAACGCGTTCATTATACACTGACACGAGTGGATGTGTCGAAAATATATATGAATATCCTGTACAAAAATATGCCGATTTACTGGCCTTCCGTGCAGTTTTTGAATATGTCATTCTGTGCTGTCGAAACTGTTGGACGGATAGGTTTTAAAAATATGCCACGCCTCAAAGAGCTAGATGTAAGAGGAAATAAAGTCACTAACTTCCCAATAGATCTGTTTTCAAGTTGTGATGACCTGGATCGCATCTTTACATCAAACTACAGATTATGTTGTAATGATCTGTTGGCCAAGCAACTGGGTAAAATTAACTGTTTGGCGTCACACACTGTACTCCCTTCGTGTACAGCACTGCTACCAAATGAACTGCACATGATTGTATTCTGGTTGATTGGTGTTTCTGCCTTAATAGGCAATTTGTTGAGCTTGCTGACTTCACGTGCTGTGAAAAAAGTGATTAGAAGCAGTTCCATCGGGGCTGTGGCCCATTTGCAGTTTGCTGACATGTGTATGGGAAGTCACGTGAGCATTGTAGTGGCAGCAAACGAAATGCATCACGGAAAATACATTCAGATTGAAAAATCATGGACAAATAACATCATCTGCAAGCTGTCTGGATTCCTTTTCCTTCTGTCTAGTACAGTGTCAGAACTGGTTACTTGGTTTATCACTTTATATCATATTTCTGTACTTTGTTTCCCGAAAGGTGGAAGGAGATTACGTTTACCAGCGACAGGCTGTGTGTGGATTGTTGGATTTTTGTTGGCAACAGTTCCATTTCTTCCCGGACTGTCCCACTGGGGCCTCCAGGGTCAGTCTGGTCTCTGTCGTCTTACTTTACTTGATGCTTATCATTCTCGACATGACTTCAGATGGCTCACTGTTATTACTGCAAACAACTGTATTTTTTGTGTGATGACCGTAGCTGGCCAAGCCGTCATCTTTACAAAAATTCCAAAGTACAGAATAACCCTCAGTCCGTCAGCGAGACCAGTGTATTTTTCAGTCCACGTGATGGGAAAAGTGACTGTCACACATGTTGTTTGCTGGTTGCTTTTCGGACTGGTGACGATCATGAGTTCACGTGGTGTTACTGGTTTCGATACGATCCACGACACC
The DNA here is from genome assembly GCF_041734735.1 of Babylonia areolata. Classification (NCBI taxonomy): domain Eukaryota; kingdom Metazoa; phylum Mollusca; class Gastropoda; order Neogastropoda; family Buccinidae; genus Babylonia; species Babylonia areolata. The sequence goes on from NC_134889.1 coordinate 31,276,772, forward strand.
ATGGTTGTGTTCGTGTTGCCTTTCAACTCTGCTCTCAACCCACTTCTCTACATGTGGATGGTGCACTCACAGTGGCGACGTCAGCAACAAGAAGAGAAATTAATCCAGGTGTTAAAAGCACGGGTCCCTCAGGCAGGAAGTAAGAGATAATTATGTAGCCATGCTATGAACCGAGTGGTTTATCATAAAAGGGTACGGTACAAAAGAAGCAACTAATGATTTACTGAATTAAAGTTTAGACGAAAATCCCCGTGCACAGGCCAGGAACATATAGAGGGCAGTCACAAAAGGGTTTTCTATTGTTTTATTTACAATAGTTATAAGAAGATATAACAGATGAGAAGAAGAGATAAAACTAGGATGAGGAGGAGAGATAAGAGGAAGACAGTGCCTAGAATGACGCAAACAAATGTCATTAGCACAACATGTCGGCACAAGTGAATAGTAAAGCACATGTATACATATTACATGGAAAAAACTATCACTCGGTTTGGGATAAGCAACAACACAAGATGAGATAAAGCATATGTGTGAAGACCAAACATTGACATCAAATGATATTTCTGATACATTTAAATAGTGCAGTTAAAGGGATTGAAGCTATACTGATTTAGTGAAACTACACTGACTGACCTTGTGGGCGAGTTGGCCTTTGGGAACCATCCCAATGCCAACTGCCCTGAAACCCTCTTGGCCAAGAGAGTGGGGATGTACTTGGACAAGACACCCTCCACTATAATCAAATTCTTGCCCAAATAGTTGGAACAGCAGTTGCCTCCTCTGCTGTTCTTATGGTTATAGTTGGACACAACTGACTATTGTATATGTGTATGTATATATATATATATATATATATATATATATATATATATATATATATATATATATATATATATATATATACTAACAGTATAGACTAGGTAAAGCTTATAGTGTGTCAAAGCAACTTGAGTGAATCAGTTTATCATGTAGCACTATACTGGAGTAAGCCATATAGAAGAAGACATGATAACTAAATTATAATTAACAGACTGTGATACACACCAGTTGGTTTTAACCAATAACTGATATTATTCCAACACTATCTTGTAATCACAACAGAATACTACACACATCTTAGAATACTGAGCACTCTGTAACTGTGAAACACTGCAGCAGTTCAACAGACCTGCATGAAAAATAATACATGAATGATAAACAAGATAAAATCAGTGGCTTTGATATAATATTGGCAAACTGAGAGAACAGATAGTAATCAGTGCACAACACACAAAGGTTGAAGAGCTGTCATGGCTTAACCATTAATTGGTGAATGAACCTGTACAAGTATTCCAGTTGCAACAAAGCCAAATATCAACATAGCTAAGCTTGTGCTCCACATTTAAATCTGTAGTTTACTGATCTAACAAAAGAGATATTAATTAAATATGTTGGAGCAGAAACACAGATTCCAGCTCAGCCAGTAGCGTACCGTGACACTGGTCAAAGAGTGAGTGTGTGGTGAGAAGGACAAAATAACGTAAGCTTAGCGTCAGTTAAAATCTTTAGACTGAGGAATGATTAAACTGAAATCAAGTATGCTTCTAACTGATTAAA
>NC_134889.1:31280867-31285867 GCF_041734735.1 Babylonia areolata
GAACCTTCCACCCGACTGGAGTTGTGAACCTTTTCCTGAAAGATAAGAATAATAAAAATGATAATAACAATAATAGTGATAATAATAATAATAATAATAATAATAATAATAATAATAAGTGAAGGTGATCTCTTAAACAGATGGGTGGATGACGCATCATATCAAAATACCATTCATTCCCTTCCAGTCATACAGACTAAATAATTCGTACAGAACTATTCATTGAAAAGAGTGTGAAAGTGTGGACGCCAGGGAGTGTGAATAAATCTGAAAGGTTGCTATGAATGTATAGAGTGGAGTGCAATGCTTGAATTATCATGTGACAGTGTGGATGGAGGTATTGGTGTTGTAACCATCCACCTTCTTTTTTGTACTACGAAAACACCCCCCCCCCTCAGCCCTGCCCCGCCCCCCAATCTCTCTCTCTCTCTCTCTCTCTCTCTCTCTCTCTCTCTCTCTCTCTCTCTCTCTCTCTCTCTCTCTCTCCAGTGTAAGAAGTCTGAAAAATGGAAAAAGTGCCGGCCCAGATAAGATAATCGGTGAGATGCTGAAGAATGTCGATGCAATTGTTTTTGATTTTCTTGTGTCACTATTTAACAAAATTGTTTGATGATGGATTATTTCCGACAACTTGGTGTAAATCCATTATTGTACCAATTCATAAGAAAGGAGACACTAATAATCCAGACAACTATAGGGGTGTAGCTCTAACAAGCGTAATTAGTAAAGTATATACACATATTTTGAATAGAAGGCTTGTCCAGTGGGCCGAAAGAGAGGAAATAATTGTTGAAGAACAAGCAGGATTCAGAGTAGGATTTAGTACTGTAGATCATATTTTTACTTTATATGCTTTGGTTCAGAAATTTCTTATGAAGAATACTAAGTTATATGTTGCTTTTGTTGACTTTAAAAAGGCATTTGACTCCGTGAACAGAAATGTATTGTGGCATGTTTTGAGAAAAACTGGTATTAATGGAAAATTGTATAATGCACTGCGAGGTATATACAATTCAGTCATGGCATGTGTGCGCGAAAAGGGAGTATATTCTGATTTCTTTAGTTGCCCCCGTGGGGTAAAACAAGGCTGTCTCTTAAGTCCTCAACTATTTGCATTCTTAATGAATGAATTAGCTATTGAAATGTCAGAGAAAGGTAGGCATGGTATTCAGTTGATCCCTGGTGCTGTGGAAATATTTTTGTTGATGTTTGCAGATGATGTGATTTTGCTCTCTAGCACTGTAGTTGGATTACAGAACCAGCTTAATGTATTAAAAAACGAAGCAGATAAATTACAGTTAACTGTTAATATGGATAAGACAAATATTATTGTTTTTCGTAACGGAGGTCATTTATCACAGTGGGAAAAATGGTTGTATGGTAATGTAGAAGTACGAGTCATCAACGCATACAAGTATTTAGGAATATTTACGACTAGGTTGAGTTTAAAAACGGGATGGTCAGAAATGTGTAGGAAAGGGAAAAGGGGAGTAACATAAATTCTAAAATCTACTAAGAAACTGAGAACAATTGATCCAGCTTTATTTTGGAAGTTATTTGATACTCAAATACAACCAGTGATAACTTATAAAGCAGAAGTATGGGGCCTTGAAGAAAATCTTGAAATGGAAAAAGTACACACCTTTGCCATAAAGAGATTCATGAATATTCCATTACACTCGTCTAATACGATGGCATACGGTGACTCTGGAAGGTATCCTCTTTATATTAAAACTTTTGTTAAATGCATCAAGTATTGGTTAAGACTTACTCAGCTCCCTACAAACAGGTTATGCAGACAGGCATATGACATGTTACTTCAGCAGTTTGAGTTAGGTAATTGTAACTGGGTGGGTAAAGTTAAACAAGTTCTTTCAGTAAATGGATTTGGTATTGTATGGCTGAGAGGGTTTCTATCAGAATTTAAAGATCGCTTAGCGTCTTGTTATAAACAGAACTGACATTCTAAAATGGAAGATGATGTGAAGTATTCTTGGTTCTATTCCTTTAAAACTATTTTACAACCAGAGAAATTTTTAGTAGTAGTTACCAATAAATGGCACAGAGATATGCGAGTAAGATTCAGAAACAGAACCTTAGGTTTAAAAGCTAATAAAAGATGGTTTGATCTTGAGGGTTTGGCTGATTGTATGTGTACAGTGTGTATGGAGAATGTGAGAGAGGATGAAGATAATTTTTTTTATTTCATTGTAATGCTTATGAAGAAATTAGAGCCAAGACACGACTTTTTCATATTGCTGCTGAGAAAAGACATGACGTGCTTAGCCTGTTATCCACTGAAAATGATGAAATTATAATTTTGCTTGCCAAGTACATAGCAGAAGCTGTTAATATCAGGAAAAGGAAAATAGATAGTAATAACACGTAACATCACTAGTTATATGATTAGCCTGGTACGGCTGTATACACTCGATGGTCACATTGTATGTTTATAGTCTATTGTATGTTGTTTCACTACTATGGTGTACGTAAGTGTAGTGGCACATACATAAATGTACGATTAAGTAATTTGTTTTTTTTAATTCAGTTATTGACATTATTTGCTTTATTTATTGTTGTTTGTTTTCTTTCATTCAATACAATGACGCTGCAACTTGAATTGACCCCCTTGACATAAGGGCTGTAGTTAGGCCAATGTCAATAAAAAGCGTCTGAAGCGTCTCTCTCTCTCTCTCTCTCTGGATGACTGGTTTGAAGTGTTTGAATGTCCACGTGGTATGAAACAAGGATGTTTCCTAAGCCCTGTACTGTTTTCATTTTTCATAAATGAACTTGCTATGGAGGTTGCCCAAAAGGGAAGTCATGGCATTCAACTAATCCCTGGCGCTGTTGAGATATTTTTGCTTTTGTTTGCTGATGACATAATTCTTTTGTCGGACACTGTAGTTGGCTTACAAAAACAAATATATGCTTTAAAGGAGGAAGCTTACAGATTGGATCTTTCTGTAAATCTGGACAAAACAAATGTCATGTTGGTTTTTTTTGTAAAGGAGGACATCTGTCAGTGCGTGAAAGATGGTTTTATGGAAACAATGAGATTCACTGCGTTACCACCTCTTATAAATATTTAGGTCTTTTATTCACCACAAAGCTGAGTCTTCAGAGCACATGGGTAGAATCTTGTAGAAAAGGGGAAAAATGAACAATAGAAAATATAAAATCCTTAAAGAAAATAAACTGCATTGATTTTTCCATTTTTTGAAAACTATTTGATTCACAGGTTGTACCAATGTTGTCATATGGGGCAGAAGTATGGGGTTTGTGTAACAATAATGAAATGGAAAAAGTACACACATGCTATAAAACGTTTTCTTTAAGTACCACTGCATTCATCAAATAAAATGATTTATGGTCAAGTTGGTCGTTATCCTTTATTTATTACAACTTGGATTAAATGCATTAAATACTGGCTTAGGCTAACACAGCTTCCTTCTGAAAGAATATGCAGGCAAGCGTACAACATGATGTTAAATCAACTTGAATCTGGAAAGCATAACTGGGCATACTATGTGCAGAATGTTTTGAATGTTGATGGTTTCGGGATCGTTTTGATGTGTCAAGGAGTCAGTGATGTGAAAATATACTTGTCTGAATTTAAAGATAGACTTGTTTCTTCATACAAACAGGATTGGCATTCTCGTTTAGAAGATTCGGAAAAATATAGATGGTTTCTTTCATTAAAGAGCATATTTGAAACGGAGAAATATATTTCAGTTCTAAACAATAAACGGCACAGACTTCGTCTTGCTCGGTTCAGGCTAAGGGTATTGGGGCTGAATGAAAGTAAACAAAATGGCACTCCGTTGACACATCCATTCGACCCCCATGCACAATGTGTAGGGCGCAGACAGAGGATGAAATTCATTTCTGTGTGTGTGTGTGTGTGTGTGTGTGTGTGTGTGTGTGTGTGTGTGTGTGTGTGTGTGTGTGTGTGTGTGTGTGTGTGTGTGTGTGTGTAACGCCTACAGTGATATCCGTAAAAAAATGTTTTTTTAAAGAAAGCGTTTCAGTTGGAAGGGACATCATCCATCTCCTTTTGTCAGATAATGTAAGGATAATTCAGTCACTTGCTAAATTTATCGCCCTTGCTTGGCACTTTCGAAGCGTAAATTGCTCCAGCTTGTAACTGCATACACAACTAATAAAAAAAATTACAGTCTCGAAAGTTACGAAATAACGACACTAAAGTTTTAACTGTCACAGCGCTTAGGTTGGATGGTCAACTCAAAGAAGCCGACACATTGACTGAATATGCATAGGTTTACTTTTCTTTTTTCATACTTTTCTTTTTGGTTGAGCATGCCTGTGAGTTTGTCAAGCGTGGGTAAAACCATTTTCGATACATATGTTTTTTGATTGTCTTTCAACAGATCTTGTGATTTTTATTACTTAGTTATTACTGCGACTTTGGCTGGAAGTCCTCATTGGAGACGGAACTCCGAAGAAAAAACCTGCACCTGCCGAGGCCATTCTACACGTGGCAGTATCTGCACCTGTGGGACTGTGAGCGTCGGTAGGCGAGAAAGTGGGGAAGGGACTGCACAACTCCTCTTCACAAAAAAGTGACCTGTGCTGGTCAGGCAACCAGGCTAATGTCGGAACGACGAGCTAGCCCTTCAACACCCAGCTTTCCCAAGCCCTGCGGCGATGGAGAAATGGTAACGGGGACAGGCAGAGGATGCTGCTGAAATTCCTAGACACAACTCTGCACGCAAGCGGCTGTGGGGTGATGGTCGTCCGACATAGACTGGGGCAGATGCGGCGCCCGTATCCTCCCGCAGCGTCAGAACAGCCGTTTTTAGGGACAGCACTGCTCTCCCCACTCGGAGAAGGGGAGATAAAAGGATCCCTAAACAAAGCCTGCCTCATCTAGTACCTAGTAGGAAACCACACCTACTTGGACATCCAATGCTAACAGTCGAAAACAACAGAAGAAAAGAACCAGGAGTCATGCCCTGACTCTCGGTGCCTGGAATGTT
>NC_134889.1:31300867-31303367 GCF_041734735.1 Babylonia areolata
GTTTGTTTCACTGTCAGTCAGTCACGTACCTTCTTGCCCAAATATTTCAAAGAGAATAAGTATTGTGCAGATGATTTTTGGAAAGTTATTTCTTACGAGGTTGTTATGGTCGAACTTTCACAGGCATTAGTTCATAGCCCAATTTCTACATTCCTTTAATGTACTTCAGAATTCTGTTAATGTAATTGCATGTTAGTTATGCATTTTTTGGTAGTTTTCCGCTTTTTCTGTTTTCCTCTTCACCCCCACCCCCCATCCCCCACCCTACCTTTTTTTTTTTAATCGTCTAATATCACTGATAGTGAAAAGACGCTAAACTAAAGAATTCACACACACACGCGCGCGCCGCGCACACACACACACACAACACATACACATATGTAGTTCAATATATCTTTCATCAGACCATCTCACATCACATAAGCATAAAAGAAAATAAGCATTCCAACAAGTTGGAGCAACCTTTCCTATTACGTTTCCCGCTTTCCAGAACAATAAGCTACGCTAGCCAGCCAACTTGGCTTCTTTTTTCCTCCAGTCGGTGGACGAACTCTGCTGTGTTCTGGCAGTGTTGGCGAAGACACACATTGCATGGTTTTGGTCTGTTGCCCCATGGTTCGTCCAGGAAGGGGGTGGGTGGTGGTGGGGGGGGTCAGTTGGCCATTGATTCGTGATTCCCTTGGCACATCAGGTCAACGGCACTATATGGTCCAGCTTGGATAATTCCAGAATGTAGTGTGGACTGGCACCGTATGGACAGGAACTGAGATACAGATTTCACAAAAAAGTTAAGGACCACCTCACAGAGAGAGAGAGAGAGAGAGAGAGAGAGAGAGAGAGAGAGAGAGACAGAGACAGACAGAGACAGAGAGAGAGAGAGAGACAGAGAGAGAGAGAGAGAGAGAGAGAGAGAGAGAGAGAGAGAGAGAGAGAGAGAGAGAGAGAGAGAATGTGAATACTGCATTCAAACAGGGTTTTTTTCATATAAAAAAAAACGTTTTAAATAAATCAAGAAATGATTTGAATAATGCAGCTTGTCTTTGGTCTACACACACACACACACACACACACACACACACACACACACACACACACACACACACACACAACACACACACAGATGTGGCAGGGTGTTTTTCATCTCATATCACCTAAGCATTAAAAATAAGCATTCCAACCATTCGGAGCAATCTTTCCTATTACGTTTCCCGCTTTCCAGGACGATAAGATAAGCTGGCCAGAAAATTTGCCCCCCCCCCTCCCCTCCACACACACACACACACACACACACTCAGTGGACAGACTCTGCTGTATTCTGGCAGCTTTGGCGAGGTCACACATTGCATGGTCCTGGTCTGTTACCCCATGATTCTTCCAAGATGTGGAGAGGGGCTGGGTGTGTGTGTGGGGGTGGGTGGGTGGGGGGGGTGGGGGTGGAGGAAGGATTGGGGGGGGGGGGTGCGGTGTCGGTTGGTCATTGATTCGTGATTCCCTTGGCACATCAGGTCAACGGCACTATACGGTCCTGCTTGAGTGATATCAGTATGTAGTGTGGACTGGCAAATGATACGTCCCTGTCAGTAAAGACTTGGAACTGTGCGATCACACTTTCCAAAGTTATGGACCAAACGTACAGAGTGTATTTAGAGAAGCAGTGAGAGAGAGATATATAAAGAAAGAAAGAGAGAGAGAGAGACAGACAGACAGACTGACAGTAGACTGACAGTGATATACGAAGAGGGAAGTCCCAATGAACCAGCACATTAGTCCCAGAAATTCCTTCTTCTTCATACAGAGAGAGAGAGAGAGAGAGAGAGAGAGAGAGAGACAGGAGAAGCAGAGAGACACAATCAGAGACTCAGAGAGAGACAGAGTGACACAATAAGAGCGAATGTTCTCGCTGAGAGAGAGAGAGAGAGAAAAAAGAGAGAGGAGACGGGTAGAGATACAGACAGACAAACAGATAGAGAGGAGAGGACAGAGACAGGGACAGAGACAGAGAGACAGAAGAGAGAGAGAGGGAAAGGAAATCCCTTTTAAACAAACCCATTGCTCCCAGGCCTTCTATGCACTTCACTTCCACACCCACACCCCCACCACCACAATTTCCCTCGGCGACCTTTGTGTTCTAGCAATCCATTGGATAACGTTCTCCGCCAATGAAAATGCTGTTTGCTGCCAACGTTTGGCAAAGGCACGGTCATTGATTGACCTGTTGGCCCCGAGGTCTTGTCCAATGGGCGGGCTGGTTATTGAACCTCGATTTCCCTAACCGGTGTTGCAGCGTATTCGTACACCCCGTTGTGGTTTTTTACCTCTGGGTCAAATCTGCCAGGCCCAGATTCGACCGAGGAGACTGAAGTTTTCAGTTTCAGTTTCAGTGTTTCATGGAGGCGTCACTGCGTTCGGGCGAATCCGTACACGCTACATCACATCAGCATGGCAGATGCCAGACAGCAGCATAACCCAGCGCGCTTCTGAGGCCTTGAGTGCATGTGTG